>NC_040045.1:29736079-29984906 GCF_003713205.1 Coffea eugenioides | reverse complement strand
TGATAAGTGACTAATTTACGTAATAATTGTATGATATTTTATATTATTTTTAGTCACTTTGGGTATATTATTGGAAGAAAATGAATGATTTTGGCTATAATTGGTGAAAAATGCTTTTAAGTGGTTAAATGAGTTTTTTATCACTTTTTACTTGGATTTTGTGCATTTTGACAGTTTTGACACATTTTGGTGTTTCGGCTATAACTTGAGCTACAGTGATCGGATTGAGATGATTCTTGAACCAATTTGAAGATAAGAGATAGATCTATAACTTTGGTGACAACATCTGAATCCAGTTTCAAGGTTTTCTAGGTCAAAAAGCCGAATTACAGTAGCTAATTTCTACTGGTCGAAGCTGGAACAGGGCAGTGAGTAGGTAAGGGTATTGCGGTCATTTCTCAGCCTACACAGATCCAAATGAGGTGATTCTTGATGTATTGGAAAGCTAACTCAAAGGGCTACACGTTTTATGTTTTGGTCAAGAGCTAAATCAGCTTTTATCATCAAGAAAAGTTCGGTTGAAGTTGAGTCAAAGTCGAAGCAGAGCTGGAAATTGAGCAGAAAGTGACCAAAAGGTCACTGTAGCAATCCGGCCAGAATTTGGCCGGATTTCTGGCCGGATTGTAGTCAGAAAAGGCTGCTCTGTACACGGAAAAATCAATTTCACTCCCACCAACTCACATGCATTACTAGACATGTGAGAAACATTCCCAGTTGTAAAAGGAAGGTAGAGGCCTCATTTCTTGACCAATTTTCATCATTAAATAGCCAAATTCATTGCAAGAGAAAGGGGATGGGAGACCATAGAAGAAAAATAGAGAGGAGATACGGGAGAAAGCTTGGAGTGCAGAAATGTAGCTCTTTCATCTTCCTAGTGTTAGTTTAGCTTAGTGTAGAGTAGTATAGATCATCCATTCTTGTATCTTGGGGAGATTAGGATGAAGATGGAGATGAAGATGGAGGAGTTGAAGCTCAAGTGACATGGGTTATCTCTTCTCCAATTCTTTATCTTTTGTATCAGATTCTTAAGTTTGGTTAATATACAAGTTCTGGATTTTGTGTTTAATATGTATCTTTAAAGTTTATGCCTTGGGTTTGGTTGAACTTTCTGTGATTGTTGGTGTTTATTATTTGGTTATTTGATTGCTATGATTTGAGCAAGTTATTTAGCACTTTAACTCTTTAAATCATGATTAATCTGGTACCATTAATTGTGATTATCTTATGTGTTGTTTCTGCAATGAAAATTGAGATTTAACACTAGTTCAAGAAGTGCTAGACATAGGGAGTACACTCACGAAAGTAGAGGTGCATCTATGCGGTTTTAGTGATTGATTTCATGTAATTTCACTGAAGAAATGAACTTGTAGGTAATTTCATAACCATGAGAATAGGTATGGATTAGTTATGAGTATAGTTGATTCACTACGAAAGTAGGTTTCACATGCATAAGGAAATTACACCATAACTAGCCTAGATAGTAGTACTCAATGATCCAAATATAACACTTGCATGAGTAGTTAGGGATACCACAACCTAAGGAGCTTTCATTTGTTATTTTTGTATAAGTTCAGTAGGTTTCATTTTCTATAATTCATTGATAGTCTAAATAATAGGGAAACTTTAGTAATACCGGTAATTATTCACTCTTCCTCGTGGGATCGACCCGATATATATTCTAAACTACTAGTTGACCTGTATACTTGCAGTGAACGGGTGTAATTCATTTTTTTTTTAACTTTTGCGTATGTAAAATACTCGTCAAAAAGCATTAAACCCCTGAACTTTACCTTCAGTTGCACTTTAGTCACTTCCACTCAAGAGATAGGCACTTTACCCCTTGTTTTTGTTTTAGGACAAAAATACCCCTTCTATATTATTTATTATTTTGTTTATTTTTTCTCCTTTTTGGCCCTTTTCTTTATATTTTTTAAATTTTCTCCCTTCTCTCATGTAAATAACTATTATCTTCTCGTTGTTATTAATATCTATATATTAATTAATGTTCTTAAACTTATTCTTTATTTATTCAACCTTTTTTTTTTGTTTTGGAAGTAATAATGATCATAAAGTTTCTGCTATAACAAAGTATATGTTATCTACGTGAATAGACTATTTCATATATTACTTAAATCATTATGTCTCGAGCATAAAATAAAATAAATTTTAATAACAATACTCCCTCCGTCCCAGAAAGTGTGTCGCATTTCGGGAATTGTAATTATTATCAACAGTGCAAGACTTTTAAATGATTTGCATTTAAGTCCCGGCAATGCCCCTTGACTTTCAATGTATTCATAACGTGGGTGAATGATAAAAGGGGCACAGGTTGTGATAAGACATGCGGACCCAAAAGATTTAAATGCCTCCACACTACTTTGAAGGAAAGTGTCATGCACGATTGCTATTACCATTTCACGTGAGAGTCACGAAGTATTGAGTGTAGTGTTGGTACTTGGTAAGTGAACAGAAATGTGTCACATTGAGCCCACTAAAAGGTAAGAAAAGGCTGTCACATTGAAGGGTATGGAGCGGAAATGTGTGAAAACTTTCATTGCCAATTTTTAGTAAGTGACAATTATTTTGGGACGGATAAAAAAGGGAAAGTATGGACACTATCAAATGGGACGGAGGGAAGTTAGGTAATAAAAGTCAAATCTTAATGACATAGTGATTAATCAACTATACATAAAAAAATATTTTCTTTATTTTTTGGGGTAAATTTTAAATGTTAAGTAATTTAATATTCTAGTTCACTAATATCTTTTTAAATAGTGAAATTGCCAGTAATATATACTTTTTGATTGTGACATGCATATATCAATTTTTTACACTATACAATTTGTTTTAAATTTTTTAATAGTATAAATAAATAAAACAAGAATGGAATTATAAATAAAAGATAATTACAATATTATATTAAGCATATAAATTAGTGATACTAATAGGAAAGATAAACCAAAACGTGACATGAGAGAAGTGAAAAAAAATAAAAAAATAAAAGAAAGTAGTGGAAAAAGAGAAAGATAAAACAAATAGCAAGGGCATTTTTATCTTAAAATGTCAAAGCAAAACTAAATGTAAAATTTAGGGGGGTTTAGTGGATTTTATTTGTGAAGCCATTAGATTGTCTATATATTTCTGTAAAATTTATTTTTGCTTATATTGCAAGTTCTTTGTGAGTGTAGAACAGTCGCCATGTGGCTTAAACTTTGTGCTGATTAGCTAAGTGCGCTGAATACTGTATACTCTGAGTTGTGCAATTCAGCCTTGTGTCAATTGCTATTCAAATTTTTATCACAGATTTCATTGTTTGAAAATAAATTTCCCATATATGTTTGGTTACTAAGAAAAATATTGAGAGAATATAGAAAGTTAATGACAGTTATTAGCAATTATTAAAACTTCTGTGAGTAACCAACCGTTTTTCTTCAAAATCCTACAAATTTTGCAAGACACAAAATGCATGAAAATGCGAGAAAAATTTTCAAAATTTTGCAAGACACAAAATGCATGAAAATACTGTATACTCTGACTTGTGCTATTCAGCCTTTTGTCAATTGGTATTCAAATTTTGATAACAGATTTCACAGTTTGAAATTCGTGTCCAATGACAAGTTTTGTTGATACAACAAAGGATATAACAAATTTGATACAATAGAAGTTACAACAGCTTTACCATGCAGGCACATGATACATCTAGACTGCCTGCCTAAAAGGGATAAAGCATCACAACAGGTAAGAAATTTGGGATGACAGCATGTAAGATATTCCGAGTGTCATGTGAGTTCAAAATATTTGTTAATGCAACAAGAAATAAAAATAAACAAAAAGCCTGTCTGCTCTATGGAATTGATATACATTTTAGTAAGTAACAAATTCTTGGCTCAACCCAAAAAAAAAGGTGTCATGAACAAGGTTCTTTAGTTGTAGTAATATTTTTTTCCCCTCTGATTTTGACAATCCAAAGTAAGGCTGCTTTTCATTTGTCATATCTTTATGAATTCCCCTTGCTAGTCAAGTTCGTTATTGTCCACTAAACAAAAATATTCTTTTCCTTAAAACAAACCGGCTTCAATTTGTTTTGGTGTCAGTCAAAATTTTATTTCTAACGAACCGGCTACAATTTGTTAAGATACTCCCAATCACCTTTTTATCTTACATAGTCCTGCTCTAAAAGAATGTTACAGTAATTTTTTTTAACAAAACTCGGGAAGAAAAAACAAATTTAAATTAAGCCACGGGGGACACCAATTATCGTAAATTGGACAAATTCAGGTTGCAAAACAAGTATAGGGTAGATTTTATTTCAGACACATTTATGACATTTTCCGGAAGGGAGATGAACAATCAAAGTACATTTCTAATAGTACATAAGAAATGTTGCAAAAAAGCTGGTAGACAAATATTGGTTAATATACTTCCTCCGTCCCATATTTCTCATCTATGATGACAAATATTTTGAAACATTCCGAAATGGAAAGCTGCGGAGGGAATAACAGTTTTGTTGCTACTCTGATACAAACTGATCGAGATACTCATCGATTGCGGTGCATTTCACATCGGGATAGAGCTCCGTTGCCTCCACGCCAAAAGAAGCGTCGATCTCAAAGTTGGCCATTTGTCCCTTCACAGAAAGAGCGTGTAACAGAGACAGGATGGATTTTGATGACATTGAAGCCTCTGCATGAGATACAAGAAAAGAAACCACTTTAATTAAAACTGTAGAATAGGTGAAATTAGTACTAGACGACTATTGTATGAAAAAAAAATTTCTGAATTGCACGGGATTTTTTTAGGAATAAGCAGCTCGTGCACTTTGTTTCTCTTTGTTAAGTAGCAGACCTCGGATTTTCTCAAGGACTTCCTTCTCTGGAAGGTAAATCTTTTCGAGGGTCTGGCCAATTTTCCTTTCCCACAATGATACTATTTCGTTGCAGGACAGACTGTTGGCAGGTGATCTAAGGTACACAATCTTGTTCAGGGTCCTTGGATCATCTGCTGCTTTAATGGTGTATGCAGCTACATTTTCTTCCTCCGAGAAAAAAACTGCAACGAAACAAAAAATGGAAGAAAAATTAAGAACGGTGATCTCTAAAACATGACACTAAACCAATCAAAAAAATGGAAGCGGGCAAAGCTTCTTTTGGATACCTTTTGGATTTCCATCACCAAGAATGACAATTTTGTCTCTGGGAGGACTTGCAGAGACAGAGCCTCCAAAGGGGTTAAGGAAATAATTCAAATAACCAGCATAAACATTACATACTAAATAAGTGTAAGGTATCCCTTCAGCTTCAACAGCTCTGCGGATCTCAGCTTTGGAGCTGTAAAAGCTTGCGGCAGGCTCAACAACGCCATGCAAACGATCCACATCACTTCCAAACTCAGAAGGTAGAAATCTCTGAAACCGAATACAGCTCTTTGTTTAGGAACTTGTGGGTTGACAGGGATAACGAAAAGAATTTGTTCAACAGCCAGCAGAGATTGGATCAAGGAAAACAAAAAGGAATGTATAAAACTGCATTGTGCTTACTTTGATGTTACCAGCTTCTTTAATTGCTGCAATTATCTTAACTTGATGAGCCACGAAATCTCCCCCGACTGTCGAGATCACTATATCAACTTGTTTGATTGCATCTACCAACCGCTGATGATCGTGTAGATCTGCCTGTTCAGTTCATACGTCAGTGTCTATAATTTCTTGAGAAGAATTGAAATAGTGCTTTGACAATGGAAAAAAGATACAACAACGCACATAAAGAAATCCGACTCCCAAACTCTTGAAGCTCTCTAGGATGGCTGCCCTTTTAGGATCTGAAATTGTGTTTTCTCGGACCAATGCAAAAGTTGGGTGCCCTGCTTTTGCACTTGCCTCCACTACGTATTTGCCAATGTATCCGGTGCCGCCAATGATCAAAATCTTGCTTTTCACAGCCATTTCCAACTCTAGGATGGTAAACTACTGTTGCAAATTGGATACAATCTGTAATTTGATGAGTTGAAGAGATGCAGAATGTGCTTAGTGACCATAGGCTGCAGCTCCGTGCAAGATTAATTTATAGAGGAAAAAATATTGAAAATGATAGCCCTGTCGCTGCCGTTTCCTTTTGATGCTCTATTGGCCTCTAAAATTTCTAAAATGCTCCAAGGATTAATCTTCGTACTCTATGGATTCTTATCGGCAAATGTCAACATAAGTTGGTTCAGTTGATAAAGACGATCACTTCCTTACGAAGAGTTACATGTTCAAATTTTGCTATCAATATAATAACTGTATTGGTAGGTGATCTATAGAAACCTTGTAAGCAACGTATGGTCAATCCTAGGATATGTATGGTCGAAATCAAACTGAGCGCCCAAACTTTTTTCTTAAAAAAAATAATGGCAAGCATGCGCAATTGCACATGTCATCAAATATTTGAAAGGAAAAAACAAAAAAGTCACATTCAACTTTCGATTCTTGGTTCTACAATATCTTGTAAGGTCATGTAAGGTCAGAAATTATCTTGTAAGATAATATCTTGTAAGGTTAGAAATTAGAATTAAGGTCAGAAATTATCTTGTAAGATAATATCTTCTAAGGTAAGGTCAGAAATTATCTTGTAAGATAATATATTGTAAGGTCAGAAATTAGTATTATCTTGTAAGGTCAGAAATTAGCTGGACATGACATGGTTGCCCAATGGAAAACAAAAAAGAAATCAACTGAAGTTACCAAATGCTATGAACCTTTGGATCAACGATCATGATAATATCAAATCAATTTACTCCTTTTAACAATTTCTCATAATTGTTTGTGAATTTTTTAAAAAAAAAATGTTGGCATTGAAAAGGGAAAATATATCACTGGAAAAGTTATTAAAATTAAATGTGCCCATATTTCTTTAAATGACTGAAAAATGAGATACATACAGAAGTGGTAGATAACAATTGGAAGAGACTCATGCTACGAGTGTAGTGAATCATTAGTTTTAGTGTCAAAGATGGGAAAATTACGCTTTATTCCCCTGTGGTTTAGTATTTTTTTTTACATAACTCCCCTATGATTTTAAAGCTATATATAGCCCCTCATAGTTTGGATTAAACTGTCAAAATGACGAAATTTACATTCCATAACGAAATCAACTGAAATATCAAAAATATCCCTATGTAAAGTTGAAAATTATTTATTAACCACAGGGGGTTATGTATATATACTGAAAATTATAAGGGGTTTATATGGTAAAACACTAAACCATAAAGGGGTTATATGCTAAAATATAAAAATCATACGAGGTTAGAGTGTCATGCATATTATGTTTATATATTTTGGTCACTCCAACTATTTTAGTTTTTAAACAAAAGTAATTTCGACATTTTTATAGGTTCTGTTACGGATGATCATTTCCATCACTTTGACACTTTAATCCAAATTATAAGGAATTATATATAGTTTTTAAAACTATAGGGGGTTATGTAAAAATTAGTTATATCATGGGAGGGTAAAGTTTAATTTGCCCGTCAAAGATCAATATTTTCTACTAATAGTTGCTCTAAGAGCTTATGTATATGTTTGCTGTGGCCAAGTTGATTCATATGCTCATTTGACGATTAACTTCTACTTAGTCCACGCTATAACTTCAAGCTGGCTGCTTTTTCAACTACTATTTTGGCATCTCTTTCCTATTTTTAACACCTTAGTGGTTAATATGTTGGATGATTCATAGAGTTTATGAAACCGGCCACAACCAATAAAATCCAAACTCTGGAACCGATTTACTATATTTCTTTTTTTTTTTTTTTACAATTAAATGTTTGAACTGGGGTTGAACAGTAAACTAAAAACTTATCATTTGCTTCACGAGGAATTTTATGTCTGTTCGAAACAACTATTAGGCATGATCCAGGAAAAATAGAAAAGTTTCAAGTGCATATATGAGGATCTCACTTACTAATTTACATGTTAAGTGAAATCCACTTGGCATGTTATATAAAATCAGGTGGAACTCTTGTATGTTCTCATGGAGCCTTTTCATTGGTTTGGAAACAATTATTAGGCATGATCGACAAAAAATTTTCCTCCATTTCACTTAGCAATTCAAATTTTTTTTTAAAAAAATTTGATTAAATCAAGTTGCTCTTCCCCATGAGCACGATCTTCTGTCTTTCAATTCCTCTTCAATCGATACATGAATATACCATCGGAAATAGTGACTAAACCCTTCCATCCTTCCCTGGCACTCCCTTGCGCTAGCCATGTTTTGATCCATAGACCGTGTCAGTATAATCACAAAAAATGTGGATGTATGACAACCTTCTCAATGTTCAAATGCCCTATATTCACAATTTATTATTGGAATGGTACTCCCAATTCTATGAAGATAATACTATTATTTATAAATTTTAATAAATGTTAGTTTTTGAAAAAAGAAAAACAGAAAAGAGTAGATTCTCAAAACTATCTAACTCCCATAGTTGACTCAAGTCTCGCCATATTCGTTCTATTCATCCCCTAATACCAAACAAACATACCTTTGTTTTTTCTTTTTCAAATTTCAGCTACCAGAAATAATTTTATAAAGCAAGGGGCAAATATTAACTCAAGGAAAAGTCATGCACGAACCAATGGCTCTCTGTGTACTAGCTTATTCCTCTAATCTATATCTATATGTATTGCAGAAGGGGTTTTTAGCAGAGACCCTCTTAATGGCTTCCAAACTTCTCATTCTTTTTTCTAGATTTTTGTATTTATTTTAATACATAAAAGTAGTGGGTTATAACCAACCTGATCTCCAATCAAATTTAAAATTTAAAACATTCCTACTATCTACATCATAAACCGTTTATAGTTTGTTATTTATACTTTAAATCCTTTTTACTCCTTAATTAAAGACAAATGCTCATTCGTATGCTATTTTAATACAATGTTACATTTTTATAATTAAGAAATATTTATCACCAAACTAACCCTATAACCACCCCTACAAATGAGCTTTGCAAATTACAATCATGTTTCAAAAAAATCACAAATGTGCAATTAAATGTAAAGTTGAGGGGTAAAGTGCAACTAGATGTAAAGATACAATGTATTGTATATAACATTTTATTTGTCAAATAGGTACAATGTTAATATACAAATCAAATATTCCAGTGGTAACATGCATCTTAATCTACAGAACAGACATGCACGATTCGTATTTGGTTGTGATGCTTCTTATCTCAGAGAATTACAAAGGAAGGTAGAATTTCTTGATATATGTTTATTTTTATAATGCTATTTATAAACTATTTAAAAAAATACACTAATTTTGAATTTCGCACGTACTTAATTCTCAGGACAATGGTGATAAGTTGTTCAACCAACGAATCAATTCATGCAAAGATCATGCATTTTTATTTGTAGTACGCACTCCACAAAATTCAATAGAATTAATTAAATTACCAATTTTGGCTTTCGTACTAAAAGTTGATTGGTGTGAAGAGTATTCACACCTTCATGCAAGATTATCAAATCGAATGCATAATATTTGTAAGTATTTCATTTTAACAACATTTAATTACATTCATTTTTATTCATATATCATTCATTTTCTAATATAAATTTCTATTATTTTTTCAGGATCTATCTTTTGAAAATAGGGAGTTTTTGAATGATATATACATTCTATCATATTTCAAACTATTGTTAGACAGATATTACATTTTAATTAAGTTGGTACAATTTTTTAACCTTTTTTAATTCACCCTTTTATTTTCATTTTTTTAATAATGTCAGCACTGTGTGTAGCACGGGTATTCACACTAGTAATTAAGTAGGATGTTAACGCTTATACGACAAATTGTAAATGTTAACAATAGTTGTTTGACATATTATAGAACTCAAATAATTGACAAATGTACACATCTTTAGCCTTACACATCTTGTACCGCGGGAGTTCACGTACATTGAACATATAATTCGAAAATGTGTTTATCAGGAAAAATTTTATGGAAATAAAATTATTTGTTATAAAAACTCAAAAGATTGGGTCTCATGGGACTCCGTCGCAGTACCCAAGTATTCTCAATTCTTATTGGGTATTTGCTGGTTCTAGTCTCATATATGTTAAATATTCCCAACTACTCAAAATCTACAGGTTCAATGTTCACAATGCAAACAATAAGAACCTAAAAACAACCCTTCATATTGTGTAACAAAACGGTGCCTATTGGAGTTCTCGTAATAGCAACAAATGAGAGAAGGAAAGTTTAAACCATTCTTTTCCAAATTGGAGTTTTCAAAAGGCAAATATTAATGCTTAGAAGAGGCTCCCCTGTTCCCTCTCCCAGCGTCCCACATCGTTTGTTGAGTGTGTACATGAGTACCATTTAAGTTCCATGGGTGCAACCAAGAGTCAGCAATTGCCTTTTGATTGTATCTTGTGGGGTTAATTTAAGTGCTGTTTGTGAACTTCTTGTCAAAAGAAAAAAAAAAGACCTGTTGGTGAGGTTAAAACGAGAGTGCTCTTTAGTGCTTAGGAAAGGCTCCCCTATTCCCTCTCCCTGCATCCCACATCGTTTGTTGAGTGTGTGTGTGAGTACCACTGGTTGTATCTTGTGGGGTTAATTTAAGTGTTGTTTGTGAACTTCTTGTAAAAAAAAAAAGGCAAATATCAAAAAAAAAGTCTCATGCACTCTTTCTCTTCTTTTTACTGTGTAAAAAGGCAATATTGCCCATTTATTAGTTGTGTCTATTCGTCAACTGCTGCAATTGCCCTAAGGCTTCACTGTTGCTATTAAAGGGTTCCTTTGCCTTTTTCTTCATTATCAAAACCATTCTTTCCCTACCATTGTACATTTTCTAGCAATGGCAAAAGATTAAAATTGCGAGGGCCTACTAGATCACGTGAAACTGGAAGAAATCAATGATATTTGAAAACCACACGCTTGGAAGAATTCTTGAATTTTATCAATTGCTTCTATCTTCCATAGGTAATATTTTTAAAGATTGATCTTTTTCATTATTTTTTTTTGTTTTATTAGAAGCATATATGTTACGAGTTTGAACATAACAATTCAATATTTTGATTAGAGATCTTTTTTTGGATAATTTAAGTTATAAAAAATAATATATTTGTAGAAAAGAGGTCAATTTGCAGTAGTATGCCAATATACTGGCTTTTTTTGGATTGCCATTCTCGGGACAAAATTCTCATGTTTTTCGGAAATATTTCCTTGACTCATTTTCAATGATCTTTTTACTTCATGTACATCACATCTAAAAAAGTGTTACAAGATATACCCTTCCAGAAAATGCAATCCAAACAATATACTTCCATGATCAATCATAGTAGTATTATGATTAGGAACCTTTTTTTACGGTTAGAATAAGATAACTAAAAAAGAAAAATAGAACCTAGACAACAAAATCGATTATGTGACTTGACTTTCATGATTACTTGAAATAATTCTAATTCATGATTACTTGAAATAATTCTAATTAAGGTGAAGATAACTTGTAGTATGTTGGGTAATTTTTTTCAAAGGTCAAAAGGCTGTTTGGGTACAAAAGAATATGAGTACTAAACTATAGGTTTAAATTTAATTTCATTTAAATCAAAAGAAGGGAAGGATTTAAGCCTGTCAATTGGGCCATTTGAAGCGAGGTTTAACAAACTCAGGTTCCGCTTTTATAGTTAGTATAACTTTTGGATTTCGAATTATGAGTTTTGGATTGATAAATGTGAAACTTATACTTGACTCACAAAATATTCAGATTGTGACTTTTCGAACTTAACTTAAGCTCACTTAGAATTCCTTAATTTTCTTAATATAATTACTATAATTATTAAGTTTTAAACTAATTTAATATCCACATGACCACAACATTAAAACTATACAAGAACCGGTAACAGTTCATTAAAAAAATATATAAACCAAGAATTTTTCAACAATAATATATCCAATTAATTCAATGTACACGTAAAATAGTAATAAAATATGATCAACAGTCAATAAATTTTCAAAGATCCTCAATTTGCTCATACTAAGATTTGTCCTTCTAAATCTTTTGACATAATGTTGTATATTTAATATTCCTTATATATATATTGACAAATAACTCATAAGTATTATTATTATATATTTAGATATATAATTATATATATATCAAAATATGAATATATTATATATAATTATATATATAGGCATATTAAAGGGTCAAACCTATATTGGATTTGATCCTAATAAGGCCCAAACTCTACTCACATTTAATTTGGGATTATACCCAATTTCAACCAACTCAATGAAAAGCTAGGCTCATTAGATTTTTTTTTAAAGAACCGAGTTCAAGCTGACTAGATCCCATTGATAGTCCTAAAAGGATTGCCTCCTCTACAAAAAAAAAAAAAAATCAGTTTTTGCCGCTCATCCAATATGTGATAAAAAGTACTTTAAACCGTGAAAAATAGTATTTGCCACAAATTTGCAACGGTTTTGGAGGCGTCTTGTATACAGCTGTCGCAAATGCTTTGCAATAGTTCTGGATCCGTGATAAATACTTTTTACCACGGAAAAATCACAGTTTTACATTCGTCATAAAAGAACTGTGATATATATCATTGACTATTTACCACAGTTTTTAACATGGTTCGAAACTGTTACCACGGTTTGGAAAGCATTGAGAAAGGTCTTTGTCATGGACTAATTTCACAGTTTTGGTTCTGTGGAGAAAGTTTCTGATTAATCATCCTAATTTCCAATGTTGTCTAAAGAAGGGCAAATTATATTTTATCCCCATGTGGTTTAGTATTTTTTTAAATAACCCCCCTATGGTTTCAAAAGCTATACATAACCCCCTCATGGTTTGGATTAAAGTGTCAAAATAACAGAAATAGTCATTTGTAATGGAACGTCTAAAAATTTAGAAATTACCCTTATAAATATATGACACACTAACCCTATATGATTTTTATATTTCACCATATAACCCTCTTATAGTTTAATACTTTATCATATAACTCCGTTATGATTTTCAAAATATACAAATATCCCTCCTTGGTTAATAAATAATTTTTAACATTATGTAAGGGTATTTTTGATATTTTAGGTGATTCCGTTACGAATGATCATTTGTGTCACTTTGACACTTTGATCCAAACCATTATGGGGTTATGTATAGCTTTTGAAACCATAGAAGGGTTATGTAAAAAAACACTAAACCACAGGGGGGTAAAGTGAAATTTGCCCTTAAAAGAAATATCAAAAGATAAATGTTTAAGATCTATTGCCACAATTTACACAAGTAAAATAGCTAAAGTTTTTATTAAAAATCGCACAAATAAGTGCGTACAAGTTACCAAAAACATAGCATATATTGCACGAAATTATGCCAATCCAAAGTGATTACCATTTGAAAGCTAATACAATGGTCTAACCCTTTAGAAGAACATCTCTAGTACACTAACATTATGGGACCACCCAATAAAGATTTCATGACTACAAATAACTTCCAAAAACATCTGAGAACGAATGAGCTGGATGAAATTTTTTACATTCCCCATCATTACTAATCGTACCCTACAAAACAATGTTAAAACTGTAATTAGTATCACATTATCACCAAAGAAGTTAAAAAAGCACAAAGTCAATATTAAAGTACATTTAGAATCCAATTCATGAGCCCAAGAAAAAAAATACTAAGATCTGCTTTGTAGCCACTGTCACACCACTAGCACAGGCTGCTCAAACTAGTTTGCATAAGCAAGTAAACTTGGTCCAACCAACAACTCGGTTGAAGAAAGATATGCAGCACATATCAAAGTTACCACAATGATTAATCAACCGTGGCAAATAGTAGCATAATTACCACGATTTATTGTTGTTAACAACAAAAGTGTGGTAAGAAGTTTTTGACATCACGGTTGCTAAAACCATGTCAAAAAGTCACTTTTAAACACGAATTGAGAACTATGACAAAAGAAAGTGTGGTAATTTTTCACTTTTTTTTGTAGTGCTCAGATTTTTGGGCTAATTCATTTCCCACTCAAAAAGAGTAAGAAAGGGAATTTAGGGACCACATGATTAGAGTGGGGGGTTGCTTGGTTGGATAGGTTAATTTGGTAATTTTGATTATGACGTGTTTTATTAGATATTAGGAATATGTGAATTTGCCAAAACTTATATGTCTTTAAGAATTTTAAATCTTTCTATTACTACTTCTCAAAATTTTCCAAAGGGAGAAACACAAATTTGATTCTCAATGTTTGACCTATACATCAAACTGGTCTCTAATGTATCAGCCAAAACAAATCCGGTCTCTAAATTTTCTGATTTTAACTTTACATTTTTAGTCCCTAATGTTTGAAGTTTCAATCAATATGGTCTCTTAAGTTTCTAGTTATAGTTAAGGGTTTTAAAATGAAAGAAAAGTTGTGCATTGAATTAAAGATATGACAAATGTCATCCTAAATTCCTATAAAATTTCATAAAAACACTTTATATCGACATAATAACATCATTGAACTTAAAGAGTTTTATTTTTTTTTAACAAGTTACAATCAAATGACAATATATACATAATATATAAAATAAAAAAGGAAAATTCTAGTATTAATATAAAATTTATTATCATTCATGCTAGTTCTTGCATGACTTGTGCATATAGGCCTTAAATTATTATAGTTAGGTATTGCAATTATAAAAACCAGCAAACATAAATACTAATATGAAGTGCTTTTACTGATTATGGGTTAATCATCAGTTAATTACTAATAGTATAAAACAATAATCACATATATAATACCAAATTTGAGACCAATTATACCAAAGGGAAGAAGTATATGAGACATTAGTGGCATGAATAAATGAAGTGAAAAATAAAAAGTTTAATTAGAATTGCTAATATCCATTTAAGACAATTGTGTTGTAATTCGTGTCTTATTTTATCCTAATACCCTCAATATCACTATTGAAAACTTAAGCGACTAAAATGATTAAAATTTCAAATATTAGGGTCCAAAAGTACAAAGTCAAAATTATTAAATAACAATAATTAAATTTTGACCGTTAGTCATTGTTGAGTTTTCATTATTATTGAATGTACCTACTACCAAAAACTTTGAGAACCAAATTTATTTTGATTGGAACATTAGAAACTAATTTATCACATATGCTAAAAATTGGAGACTGAAACTGTAATTCTCCCTTTTTCCAAAAGAAAAGTCTACACTTTTGTTTGTCTTATTTTTGTGCACACGTCTGAATTTTTTTTTTAACCTTTGATATCACACAATGGTCCAAACTGATTGACATTAGTTAATAGATTTAGTTGTTAAAATGACTTTGTGAACTGTGAGGGTGGTAATATGTAGAAAAATTCTGTTTGGTAGAACTACTTCGGGTACACAACAGACAGGTGCGTCTTTGATTACAAAACTTTAAAGTTGCAAACAACTACCAAGTCGTCACGAAGTTTGAAATCTCTTACTTAACGATTAAGTTAGCTTGACATTCCCGTTCAAGTCTTAGCCCTCCTATTTGATAACTCAATTTAATACTTAAAATTAATGGATTCAGATATTAACATGTTTGGCACATTTAGTAACCAAAAATTGTATAACTAAATTAATTAAATGACACTGAATTTTTTAAGCAAAATTTGCTTCAAAAATAAAATTATACTAAATTTTCTAGGCTCCAATGTATCACATTTAGTATTTAATAATTAAATAATTTAATGAATTCAAACTTCAGATTTATATTTTCATTTTGAAAGCAAATTTTACCTAGGAAATTCAATGCCACTTTAATTAATTTGGACCTTGTTTACTAATCCAATTCATTATTTAAATTTAATGGATTCAGATCTTAATATGTTCACATATATTTGATAACGAAAAATTGAATATTTGAATTAATTAAGTGGTATTGAATTTTTTAGACATAACTTGTTTCAAAAATAAGTAATAAACTATTTATTTATCAGTGACTATGATATACATTTAAATATATTTGATTTAATATTTAACAAATCAATAACTTAATAGAATTAGATTTCAATTTTTAGATTCTAGTTTTATCAAATGCACTCTTAAACCGTGGGAAATTGAGTTATCAAAGAGGGCGTAAATCATTTAGTATAAATCACGTTTTATATTAGTAAAGTTAGCGGAAGAACTAGGGCATATAACCTCGTTTGCGAAAGATAAATACAAGTCTCATTTGCCATACAAATTAACTCAATAATACTGGGAATGAAACACCGATAGACTCAGAAAAGAATGGCGGGAAAACTTGTGACAGCAAAAACAGAAGAAAAAGCAAAGGAATTGGCAACAGAACCAATGAAAGTGGAAGTGAAAACCAAGGAGGAGCTGAAGCCCAGGGAGCAGCACTCTGCTGTGATCACTATTCCTCGTTTTGACTACAACGCCCCTCTTCTCTCCTCAGTCATTCCCACTCCGGATTCCTCATCACCTGCCCCATCAGTAAGGCCTCTCATCCCATCTCTTCTGTCCAGAAAGCTATGTTATATTTTTTTTTTGGCTATTTTTGTACTTTATTGACATTTATTATACCTCACTGGCATTTATTTATGTAATTTGCATCTGGGTTTTTGAAAATTTTCAATTTGATTGTTTGGGATAGTCTGGGCAGTGTGGTGATTGATAAAAATGCTTCCTTTGTTATGTAGAGAGGGAGAAGAGTGCAACAAAAGAAGCCATGTCAATTCTTGAAAAGGTAATGAATTCTGCTGGTTTTGTCTCTTGTCAGTTCTCTGGAATAATGTCAAAATAAGGAAATTTTAGACATAAAGAAAATTCATGCTGACTTGAGAATCAGGACAGTTAAATTGGTTTAGTGAACTTGGTTTTATGGGATTCTTAAATTCTGGGCAAGGTTGGGAACTTGGGGTATTTGGAAGTGAATAAGACTGTAGCGGACTTGAATTACTGGTATAATGTGTTCGCCGCTATAATTGTTTTGGTTTAAGATGAAGAGTAGCAATGTTACGGAATTGGTTTCTAAAGAAAGAGATGTTTGAAAGATTAAGCATAAGTAAACGGAGAATGGGACGGCGACTAATTGATAAAACTGAGGAAGTTTGGAGAACTGGGTGAGCTGTGCAGAAGATAGGCACAAGCATGTTGTGTTGTTCAAATGCATTAGGTATTGGAGAGGGGGGGGACAAACAAACTAAAGTTGTTTACTGTTTTAAACGTGATAAATTTTTGGAAATGAAGTGTAATGCTAATGGTCTTCATTTGTGAGAATAATGGCAAAATTATGCATTTAACACTATTTCCATCTGTTGAACTTAGTCTAGGAAAAATGTTTATGATTTTGGGTTCTAAACTTGATTAAGATTTCGGTTTGCCGACAAACAGAAGGATAAGATGTCAATTATCCTGCCAATAGGTTATTAACATATGAGTCTAGTAGCTGGTTTCAAAATTTTTTGCATATGATCTTCCACTTCATCCATTTATTTGTAGCCGGTGCATTTTTCGGTCACAGATTAGTATGGTTTAGTCCTTGTTTACAAGTCTTATTCAACTTGTTTTGCTTACACTCTGTCATTTGTCACTTGGTTCAATCGAGTGACTGCTTAAGTCTGCTGTGCCTTCTTGAGTAAATGACATGATTCGACATCCAAAATGCATCACTGGTTAAATTGTTTATCACTCACAGCTTTCCAGTATATATATATGAGTTACCAATTTCCTTGAATTTGAAGAGGCTAAGGATACATAGTAACCTTAGCTTAAGCTTGAGCACATAACTCATACAGGTTAGGCACAAATTCACCTTACTAATACGGAACCTTTGCATTGTTTTCTTTGAAAATAAATCGGAAACAATAGATAGAAGATATGCAATATTTTCTGGCATAAGAAAAAATTTTTAAATATAAAAGCAATTTAATAAGTGTATCGTTATATTTCTCTAAAGAATGACATGGTCTTAAGTGATCATATTTCTGGAAAGAGAAGACCGTTAGTCCAATTTTGTTAGGCATTTGAGACATCAGATATTATATGCACGAAATATATAGCTGATTGCCAATCATCTATTTTGAGTTCTCAAGAAATAGATATATAAGCTTCAGTTTTGCTTTTAACATTAAAAAGGCATTCTTCATTGCAGCAGCTTTGGATAATTGTCTTTTATTCATACCTAAAGGGACTTGTATAGGCATGAGATGTTGCACTCTTCTAGGGCCCAAATAATAAGTGGACAATTTAGAGTTAGCTTAAAATCTTGTGGCAGACAACTTGTTTGCAATTGTTTTTGGATATATTTACACCAGAAGCCAAGCGTTGCTGAGGCTTATCACTATGTGACAGAAATGAATGAGTTTCAGTTATATTTGAAGTCCTCTCCAATGCCTGTATCATTTTTATTTCTTGGACCCCTCTTGTTGCAAAAGGAAGACAAATGATGAACCAACTTGGAGAATGGGGAGGTGTGCATCTGGTGCTTGCAACATTCTATTCTTTTGACTCACGGAGTTTTTATAAAAGCTGTGTGCTGAAATAGGGCTTCAAACTGATGTTGATATATTGATACATTATGCGTTCCATTCTTTTTTTATGAATGCCATCAATATTCATGACTGATGCAACCAATGAAGAGTTTAAGGGAAGAGTAAATTTTAATATTCTTGGGAACTTGGCTGAAGATCCAATTTACCCACTTTGAAGAATGGGTAATCTTTTTAGGATCTCGTGTATTTATTAAAAATTTAAATTCTACGTATTTCAGTAGACTTGAAATTTATGGTGCTTTAGTAGCTTATGGGTATTTTACGTGTTATGGGTATTGGGTAAACTGACAGTGGACACTTCGGTCGTTGTTTGAGACCATAGGCTTGTTCATTGACTTTGATGGAAGGGCTTTTAATTGAAATGTTGGGATTCATCACCTCAATTTCCTGTCATAAGATATTCTGGTCCCCTGGGCTGAGCTGAAGCCCGGTACATATTGCATGTAGTATTGTACACACACCCACAGACCCAGGTTTGTTAGGCCATCCGTGAAGGAGTTATTTAAGTTATTCATTGGTGAATTTTTTATGCATCTTTGTCTTAGAAGTGATGTCTCATATGTGGCTTTCTTCCTGACTTTTTACTATCATCTTCCATTGCATGTGGTTATTTTCTTTTCCTGTCCTTGAATATACACCAATGAGATAGTAAGAGTTCAACCTATCTTCCCCACTGTCAAATAACATTCAATGTTAAAAGCTTGTGTTCAAATTTTGTATGAATGAGTTTGCTGCTTTTAAGACTATTAGTTAAAAGAGTTCAGGACAATTTTACTGATCAGCAGCCTGTGTACGTCAGAAGCTATTTTAGTGTACTTCTAATGGATTTGAAAAGCTGGGGAAGTGCTTTGTTATCTGGGCATGGGTCTTAAGCTTGAAGCATGCTCTATGTTGTTGGAATAGCGAGTTGCTGAATTTGTGCACTAAATAGGGCTCTAGGATACAATTGGTGCAGAAAATTAGAACAGAAGTAGGGAAGAAGAAATTTAGAAACCGTTGCATCCATGGGGATACTATTTTGTACCAGTTCTCCTTTTCAAACTGCCAACATAGAGATCTGATACATCACTCCTACAATGGACAACCTTGCATATTCTCCAAATCTCATGTTATTTCATATGCATCAATAACTATCTGTATTCGTCTACTTCCATCAGTTGCAAGTATAGAAGACTTTTATATCCTGATTGCTGATTGAAACCTGAACAATTCCATGAGAACAGAAACATCTGCGACCAATCGAACTATTGACTTCTAAAGATGAGAATCCCTCTGAATCCTTAAGAGAATTATGTGTCAAATATAGATAATCTTTTCTTGCCCGCTATTCTATGTAAACTGTTTTCTTGCTGGTGGTGATCTATTGTCTTTCCTTACTTTTTCCTTTTCATTAATTTTTTACAAAATTTGATTGACTTTTAGCACTTTTGATCTTAGAAGAATGCTTCTTTCTACAACTTTTTTGCTAACCCGGTTCTATCTTGATAGCTGTATTAGTTTATGAAATCTTGGTTAAAAAAGTGACAATTAGCACAAGGATAATCAGAAATTGATTGTACAATAGATGGTCTAGGGGCAGAATACTCGAGTTTGGGAGCAATTTTGACATAATTGTTTGATATGATTGTTAGCAGAGAAATTGCAATTTAATGAAATGTAATTCTTGAAGAACATAGCCTATGGCCTTTATATACTTAAGCTAACTGAACTTGCGCAGAATCAGCATGCAATGATATTTTTTGGCCAATCTTTTTTTTTTTTTTGTTTATAGATTATCCTGCATTGATTCATTCCAATTTCATTTTTCTGAACTATCTCTCATGGGAAACCCTGCTTGCAGATAATGCAAATTTAACCTGTTAAGTCTGGTATTTTAGTTTATACACGTGCTCGTACAGATAATGGAAATTAACATGTATAATGACCTGCAAATCTACAAAGAAAATGAAGAGGGTGGGGATTTGTCTGTAAGAACAGGTAATACGACTTGTATGCATGAAAAAATAAGAACAAGTTTATTAAAACAACTAGAGCCAGAATCTAATGGAAGATTCTGAACTTTTTTGGTCAGTGGCTGTTTGGCTTCTTTACCTTTTGGTTCTGAGCCAGAGACTCCACAACTAGACTAGAGCAAATTTTGCACCATGGCATGTCCTGCTTGGCATGGTTATTTTTTTCATGGCAATATTGACTGCTGTTACCGGCTTGATTGAGAAATTCATCTTCACGGGCTTAAGAAGGGAGCAAGAAGCATTGATAGTCAACTTCACTGGCCTGCTCATCCTCCTCTTTGGAGTATCTGTTGGCTTCATTGTTCTTCTTCCAAGAAGTTATTAAAGTAGTAGTCATTGGAAAATCTTGTAATGTTTGGTTATATATAGTTTGGCCCAATATTGCAGCTGGACTAAAACATTGTTTAATCTTTTGGCCCAATATTGCATCTCTAGCTAGAGTAATGATTCCCATTTTTGTTACAAGTGCTCTGAGTATTTGAATAGTTTATTTGGTCAAATATGCATGAGATTTGTGACATTGGCATATGAACTTTTTTGGGACTATTGGAGCAGGAAAATGGCCATCATTTGTGTGTACTAGTACTAAAAAGGGGCTCAGTTTTGGACTGAACGAAAACTCTCAGTGCAGGTTTGAAAATAAGCTACTAGCTAGTAGATCAAGTTGATGATTTGAACAACAAAATCTTGCCCCCTTCAATCTGCAATTTGGCTATGTCAAATCAGTATACTGTGAAGTTAATTCTGAAAATTTCTTAAAGCTCTACAAAAATGCTGGTATACAATAATCAGTTTATGTACTGGTCAAGGAATGGCCCATAAGCTTGAGCCTATATATATAACATTTTTCAGTACTTGAGACCAATGAGCATTAAGACCTGATTTACAATATTTTCTTTTCCTGAATCACACTCTTCTCTTTGAATTCGGCCTAGTATACAATAGTTCACATACCCTGTTTGCATTATCATTCTTTAATCACATCAAAACCATCATAATTGAGGAAAATTTGAAGTGTTGATTGAAAAGCAAAGAACTATAAGGAGATTTTCACCAAAGATGCAGTTGTAACCACGTCTGCAGGCTATCACCAACAGCCAGGAGACCCGCCACAAATTCCAAAATCAATAACATTGCCAGAAAGACATATACTTTCCACTCTCAGAGTTTCTAATCTACACACAGGACTTCAAATCCATATGTGAGCCCACGAGTTCTATAAAAGCTTGTTCATTTAATTAAAATGTAACAATACAAAATTGCATTAGACTGATCCCATAGAATTATCCCTGCCAAGAATTGCAAAATTAGAAAGTAATCAGCATCACTTCGCTCTAACATCTGTTCTGACTAAAATGGTACTGCAAATCTACCTATAGCACACGAATTTGGGAAAGAAATTCAAGATATGAAAGCCAATCTACGGTCAGACTTCGGTCACACCAAATAGTACAACTTGTGTCTGAAATATCAGTAGCGTAAGCTTTTTTCCGTATCAAAGTTTGCCGATATAAACTACACATGTATGAAAGATCAGCATGAGATAAAACAAAGTTCATTCCCTTTGCAACAGCAAGTGAGCTTAAGATCATATTACAACACAATTCAGGTGACTGAATGAACAGAAGAGAACCAGTTCCTGTAAATTTCCAATGCCAAACGTACTAGTGCATGTTGATTACTCACAGTAAACCAGTTCATTGGCAGCTCTAACACACACAGATTTATGTGAACAAGTATACAAACTCTGAAAAAGTAAAGTGCGGTTGTAAAACGAAGCAAAGTAAAAGAATGAAAGATATGTGATTGGATCATAACCCGGGATAGATGCTAAAATCCAGATCAACTATGAAATGAAGACCAGAAATTCAGCACTACCAAGAAGAATGAAACAAAAAAACTCGCATTCACCAACCTTTCATATATAATCTGCGCAGAAGGATTTTGGGAACGTACGCTAAGAGCTGCCTTCTAAAACATAAAAAAAATCCCTCCTCCTTCATCCGGACTTGGGACCGGCTGTGTGATGTATTGTGTCAACACAGGTGGAGTTAAAAAATTTCACGTCTCTAGTGCCAAGCATGATAAGCCATCTCTTCACGATCATAGACAAGTCACCTTGGACAATGAGTACCCCCTATGCCATTGAATGCGAGGAAAAATTGACGAATACTCCCACTCAAAAACATGTAGAGCACGCTGTATCAAATAGCAATAATTGGTTAATTTCCAGTCTTCAGCATGTGTGAGGGATGAAATGTCATCTAGCCTAGTAAAGGAAATTTGTTCGAGCATAACAATTTGATATGAATTCAACACTAATTGGCCCATATGACAATTATATTAAAGAAAGATGGCGTGCTCACAGGAGTTGGGTTAAAAACGTCCACAAGACTCGTCTTAACTTTCCATCCACAACCAAGTTTTTTGGTTTAAAATCCCAATATACCTAAAAGTCGAAGGTCCAAGTGAGATCTAGGATTGCTCACCAGAACCAGGGCGTTAACAATGGTAACGACAGTGGTTGGCCTGCACTATAATTGCGGTGGGGTTCCCCCCATTGTCCCTAGATGTGTGAGTGCAAGGACTTGGCTGCAGCTTGTTAATAGATTTTGTTTTTCGACTGCAAAGCTGTCCCTCTTGTGGCAATTGCAATCCCAATTTTTTTCAGAATCACCTTTTTTTTGGTGCTATTTTGTGCTCTTTTTGCACTTATTCATTTTTAGATCTCCTGAGAATCCAACTGGCTCACTCAGGAGATGTTTGGCATGGGAACCACAAGTGCACCCTCACTTATTATTTGGTATAGCGAGACTCCCGACTTGGCTTACTCTGCAACAACCGAACAGGGAACCACAACAGATACATGGCACTAACCTGCCCCTAATTGCTTTATCGCCTCACCAACTTATTAAGTATATTAGGATGTCAACTCCAATCATTAGGCGCAGACTTCAAGTTTTAACTCATACTTCTTTCAGTTTCTAAGCCAAGGTAGAAATGGAAAGAGGCCAATTAGGATTTCATTCACATCAAAAGCTACACCGTCGCATTATCACACAATTACAGGGCTAGTTGCTATACGTGCAAAGGTGTGTGAAGTAGCCTTAGACAGATTCCCAAGTATAGCTAACTTTGATGCCTGAAAGTGGAAGCACCTATCATTTTCACCTCTGCTATTTAGGAACATTTATAGGGAACTCACTTAGACACACTAATAGGAACTCAACTGATCATCAGTAGCTATTAAAATGCACACAAACAGTTACAAAGTTAAGAACATAGCATTTATAGGCAGGCTAAATGGGGCAAAAAAGAATCAAGTGCTGTTTAATTGGGACAGATTTAATTATTGATCGTGTAGAGTATTTATGAGACATTAGAGTGGCAGATTTAAAATTATGCATTACCCTTTTTTTCTTTTGAAAACAATAACACCTCATGCATAGTTGATAGATACGTGCTAGGTAGAGCTAAGCGAATTTTCTATTTTTGGGGAAAAATAAGACATTCAATGCCTGTTTTACATTTTTTAAAAAAAATTCTTTCCCTACTAATAAAAAAGTAAAGGAATAAAGAAACCAAAATCCTTTAGTTTTTTGGATTTTTTTTTCAATTTTTCGTTCTTTACTTGCAAATAAAAAAGTAAAAAGGAAACCATGATCATTTTTCAATTTTTGTTTTTTGTTCTTTGCTTGCAAATAAAAAAGAAAAAAAGAAACGGAAATATTTTTTCACTTTTTTGATTTTTCAATTTTTTTTAAAATGCTTTTTCTACTAAAAAAAGTAAAGAAAAGAAAAAAGAAACCAAAATATTTTTGTGCTTTTTTGGGTTTTTGGGTTTTTTTTTTAATTTTTGTGTTTTGTCAATGTTTTTTTATTTTTTTGCTTGGCAAAATAAAAAAGAAAAAAAGAAACGAAAATCTTTTTTCCTTTTTTTCACTTTTCAATTTTTTTAAAAATGCTTTTTCTACTAAAAAAAGTTTAAAAAAAAAAAACCAAAATATTTTTGGGCTTTTTTGGATTTTTTTGGTTTTGTCAATGTTTTTTGTTTTTTGCTTGCAAATAAAAAAGAAAAAAAGAAACGAAAATCTTTGTTCACTTTTTTTATTTTTCAATTTTTAAAAATTCTTTTCCTACCAAAGAAAAGTAAACAAAAAAAAAGAAGCCAAAATAGTTTTGTGCTTTTTTGGCTTTTTGGATTTTTTTTGGTCTTTTTTTTCAATGTTTTTTGTTCTTTGCTTGCTAATAAAAAGAAAAAAAAAGAAACGAAAATCTTTTTTCACTTTTTTGATTTTTCAATTTTTTTTGAAAATTCTTTTCCTACCAAAGAAAAGTAAACGAAAAAGAAGAAGCCAAAATCTTTTCTGCTTTTTTGGATTTTTTTTATTTTTTCAATGTTTTTTTAGCAAATAAAAAAGAAAAAAAAGAGGAAACCAAAATCTTTTGTTTAATTTTTTAATTTTTTTTGTCTTTTTTGTTTTTCATTGTTTTTTGAAATTTCTGATTCTCTTCCTAGCTTAATAACCAAATAAACCAGTGAAAGAAATTGAAATTTTCATACCTGTTGTGCGCTTTTGCCCGTCCAAATCCTCAGCAACTCTGGAAAGGCAGTCCTCAAGTTCAGTTTCACGATCGTATCCACAAAGGCACACGTCTCTTCTTTCGTGTTGGCCTCGGCCGCATCAATCACGTAAGTCTCCGCAACCACCGTCTCCTCGCCGCCATTGGGGTGTAGGCTCATGATCGAGCGATAGTTCGACAACCGGTGGTCGCCGCTGACAATGCTGAACCCGAACATGCGCTGATCATGATCAAGAATCTCCAGCCGCTCAATGCTATAGGAGGCTGGAAGTCCTGACGCGACATCCACGCGGCGTAAGCATCCGACTTGGTTCGCCTGGCCATCTATGATTCTGCAGGATCTCACGAACGGCTTGTAGCGTTGAGGATTTTCAAAGTCGGAAACCAGAGCCCAAACGACGGAGGCAGGAGCAGCGATAGTTTGGAACAAAGTAGATGAACATTCGTTCGGCTGCAAAACAGGGTTGTGGTCGCTGGAAACGGTTGGGGGAAGCTGAAAAACCATGGTTGTGGAAGGGGGCGTGGGAGGAAATTTTTTAACAATTTCTTCAATGAAAACGATGAAGGAGTTTCTCTTCTGTGAGGAAGTTAGAAGAATAGTGACTGTGTATTTATAGGCGTAGGAGAAATTGCTCCAATTCCTAAGAGGAGAAGGATTATTGCCAAAATAAGGAAGGATTAGGATTATGATTTCCTATGTGGAAAAGGATTGGATATCAGGTGGCAGTGGCAGGCTGGCTGGCAGGCAAACCATCCGTTCTGCTAAATTTGGGTTGATCCAATTACGCAATTAACAATTGGATAAAATATAGAAAAGCCCATTAAGGTTAAGTGAACATACAAAAAAAACCCCTGTAGTTTCTAAGCATACACTCCGGTAACTTATGGTTTGAATTAATTTAAAAAAGTGATGGAAATCGTTTGAATTAACGGGTTTGAAATACACGCGCTTCTTTTGCGAGTATTTATACTAGAAATAAATAAATTTTCAATTGATATACATATTATACTCCTAGAGTTATAATATAGAAAAGCCCCCCCTCCCCTTCCCCCACCATGATTAATCAAACCTACAAAAAAAACCCTTCTGGTTTCAAATCATACAATCCAAATCTCATGGTTTGAATTAATGTGAAAATCGGCAAAAATCATTTGAATTAATGAGTTTGAGGTTGCTTGACATGAAAAATAATTTTTTTAATTCAAATTTTTAGTTGATATACCTATTAAATACCTTAGAACTCATAAAATTTTCAAAAAAACTCCCAATATAACTCATCTTTATTTCTATATATAAAATAAATAAATGAAAATTCTCAAATAAAACTCATCTTATTTCTATACATAAATAAATAACTAGAAACTTCCAAATACAGCTTATCTTATTCCTATGCACAAAATAAATAAATCAAAATTACATGTAACCATGGGGGGTTTTTTCCACAGATTGGTTTAATCACAGGGAGCTTTTCCGTGAGTTTGCTTAATAGGATGGTTGTTTAGAGGCCTTTTTAGTGCTTATATACATTAGGATATTGTGTCATTTCGTCTACCTCCGCTAGTTTTGACGATTTCCATTACTATCTCAAATTAGTTCAAACCATGAGAGGTCAAAATATATGATTTGAAATCATAAGGGACTTTTCTGTATGTTAGCTTAACGACTGGGGAGTTTTTTATGTTTTACCCTACTTTTAAATATTGAACTTTTTCATTTTTTTCTTGTTTTATTACAAGCATATATGTTACAAGTTTGAACATAACAATTCAATAATTTGATTAGAGATCTATTTTTGGGATAGTTTAAGTTATAAAAATAATATATTTGTAGAAAAGAAGTCAATTTGTAGTAGTATGCCAATATACTGGCTTTTTGGGATTGCCATTCTCTGGACAAAAATCTCATATATTTTGGAAATATTCCCTTGATACATTTTTTCAATGATCTTTTTACTTCATATAAATCACATCTAAAAAGGTGTTACAATATACCCTTCCAGAAAATGCAATCCAAACAATATACTTCCATGATCAATCATAGTAGTACTGCGATTAGGAACCTTTTTTGCAGTTAGAATAAAAAAATAAAAAAGAAAAATAGAACCTAGACAACAAAATCGATTATGTGACTTGACTCTCATGATTACTTGACATAATTCTAATCAAGGTGAAGGTAACTTGTAGTATTTTCGGTAATTTATTTCAAAGGTCAAAAGGCAGTTTGGGTACAAAAGAATACGAGTACTAAACTATAGGTTTAAATTTAATTTCATTTAAATCAAAAACGGAAGGATTTAGGCCTGTCAATTGAGCCATCTGAAGTGAGGTTTAACAAACTCAGATTCGGCTCATATAGTTAGTACCACTTTTGGATTTCGAATTATGAGATTTTAAGTGATAAATGTGAAACTCATGCTTAACTCACAAAATATTCGGATTATAAGTTTAATTCTGACTAACTCAAGCTCACTTAAAACTCCTTAATTTCCTTAATATAATTACTATAATTGTTAAGTTTTAAACTAATTTAATATCCACAGAACCACAGAATTAAAACTATATAGGAACCGGTAACAATTCATTAAAAAGTATATAAAACCAAGAATTTTTCAACAATCATATATCCAATTAATTCAATATACATGAAAAATAGTAATAAAACATTATCAACAGTCAATACATCTTCAAAGGTCCTCAATTTGCTCATACTAAGATTTGTCCTTCTAATTCTTTTGAAATTATTTTATATATTTAATATTCCTTATATATATATTTTGACAAATAACTCATAAGTATTAGTATTATATATTTAGATATATAATTATATATATATATATATCAAAATATGAATATATTATATATGATTATATAGATAGATGCATATTAAAGGGTCTAGCCTATATCGTGTTTGACCCTAATAAGATCCAAACTCTACTTACATTTAATTCGGGACTAATGTTTAGACCCAATTTTAATCCAACTCAATCAAAGGTCAGGCTCATTAGACTTTTTCTCGAAACCGAGTTGACAATGACTCGGCCCTACTAATAGTCCTAGAAGGATTGCCTCATATTTTTGTGCTAATTCATTTCCCTTTCAAAATGAGTAAGAAAGAGAATTTGGGAATTAGATGATTAGAGTGGGGGCT
Organism: Coffea eugenioides; assembly: GCF_003713205.1. NCBI lineage: Eukaryota > Viridiplantae > Streptophyta > Magnoliopsida > Gentianales > Rubiaceae > Coffea > Coffea eugenioides. The sequence goes on along the minus strand of NC_040045.1, from coordinate 29,956,654 downwards.
TGCTTACTTGGATAGGTTAATTTGGTAATTTTGATTATGTGTGTTTTATTAGATATTAGCAATGTGTGAATTTGCCAAAACTTATGTCTTTAAGAATTTTAAATCTTTCTATTATTACTTCTCAAAATTTTCCAAAGGGAGAAACACAACTGGTCTCTAATGTATCAGCAAAACAAATATGGTCTCTAAATTTTCTGATTTTAACTTTACATTTTTAGTCCTAATGTTTGAAGTTTCAATCAATATGGTCTCTTAAGTTTCTTGTTATAGTTAGGGGTTTTAAAATAAAAAAAAGGTGTAAATTGAACTAAAGATATGACAAATGTCATCCTAAATTCCTATAAAATTTCATAAAAACACTTTACATCAACATAATATCGTTGCTGAACTAAAGAGCTTTTTTTCTTAATACTAGGGGTGGCACCCGCGCTTGGTGCGAGAGTTGTAACCTATGCGGGGGATGTAGCTTGTAAACGGAAATTGCAATCAATAGTAATGTAGTTGTAAGAATTGCTATTGTATAGTTTGTCTACTCAATTAAGTCAACCATGTAGGTGATTATGCAATTGAAATTGTGGACTTATTATTGCACAGCAAATTAATCGTCATATAGATGAAAAGAAAGAAAGAAAGAAAGGTTATTGTAATAAAAAAAAGAAAGGTTAATCATTATAGCAACTATTGCAGATTGGATGGATATCTAAAACATAAATAAGTTGTGGTTATTGCTATAAGTCTACTTATAACACTGCTATCTTGAACAGCAAATGTATTACTGAGAAAACCTATTTGCTTTTTTCCTGTTGCTTTTACTGAGGTTCTTTGGTAGCAAAGTTTAGATGTAGAGCCTATATGTAAAAATAACATTTTGCTGTAACATATATCGTATACATGAATTTATATTTTCTGCTAATTGTATTTGAATTTTGACAGATATGTTAACCTCTTTCATAGGTGAAAAATGTAGTAGCATGTTCCTTATGTTTCTGCATATCATCCTTTCCTTCAGATATTTTTACTTGTTCGCTGTGTATTGTGTCTGCATTAATCACCGCAGTTTGTAGTATTCAGTATATAATCTCCTTTTCGGCCCACTACAATAATTGAAACATCAGCCCACAACAGTTTGTAGCATTAATTGTAGTATTCAGTATATAATAAAGACTTCTTTGTCTTAACTACAACACTAACGGCCACTTTGAAGAGTAAAAACTGAAACATCAGCCCACTAAGGGTAAAATAGGCAAAGTGCGCATCAATCTGCATATCATGCTGGTACTGAACCCTTACTTAGTTGTAAACTCCTGATGTATTGACTAACTTGCCCCTCAAAATGTCAGATGAAAATCACCCAACAGTCAAACACCAACTCCTTTTTATATATATATATAGGAAGTTACAATCAAATGACAATATATACATAATATATAAAATAAAAAAAAGGAAAATTCTAGTATTAATATAAAATTTATTATCATTCATGCTAATGACCTGTGCATATAGGCCTTGAATTGTTATAGTTAGGAATTGTAATTATAAAAACTAGCAAACATAAATACTAATATGAAGTGCTTTTAGTCATTATGGGTTAATCATCAGTTAATTGCTAATAGTATAAAACAATAATCACATATATAAAACCAAATTTGAGACCAATTATACCAAAGGGAAGAAGTGTATGAGACATTAGTGGCATGAATAAATGAAGTAAAAAATAAAAAAGTTTAATTAGAAATGCAAGTACCCATTTAAGAAAATTGCCTTGTAATTCGCATCTTATTTATCCTAACACCCTCAATATCACTCTTGAAAACTTAAGTGACTGAAATGATTAAAATTTCAAACATTGTGGTCCAAAAGTACAAAATCAAAATTGTTAAATAACAATAATTAGATTTTGACCTTAGTCATTGTTGAGTTTTCGTCATTGTTGAATGTACTTACTACCAAAAGCTTTGAGAACCAAATTTATTTTTTTCGGAACATTAGAAACTAATTTAGCACATATGCTAAAAATGGAGACTAAAACTACAATTCTCCGTTTTTCCAAAAGAAAAATCTACACCTTTTTTTTGTTTTATTTTTGTGCACACATGTGGTTTTTTTTTTCACCTTTGATATCACACAACGGTCCAAACTGACTGACATTAGTTAATAGATTCAATTATTAAAATGACTTTGTGAATTGTGAGGGTGGTAATACGTAGAAAAATTTTGTTTGGTAGAATTTGGGTAAAAGAGAGGTGCGTTTGATAAAATTAAAATTTGAAAACTGAAGTTTGAAGTTTGAATTCCATTAAGTTAAGTTGTTGAATTGTTAAGCATTAGGCCTTATTTGGTAACCCAATTCAGCACTTAAAATTAATGGATTCAGATAATAACATGTTTAGACGCATTGGTAACAAAAAATTGCACATTTGAATTAATTAAATGACACTAAATTTTCTAGACAAAACTTGCTCCAAAAAATTGTTGGTAAAGCTAGTAACATATAGTTCAAAGTTTTGTTGTTTTTTTTTTAATTTCAATTTTTTGCAAAATTTCCTAGTGTTTAAATGGGTAAATCATAAGCTTTCCATTGAGTTGTTCTCTGCTATACCTTACTATTTTGAATTAGGACCATGCATATGGTTTTACATATTAAAAGTGATCAAGGACATGAGACAGGATTTGCGGAAATGGAGTTTAGTCGTGACATGTGTCGAACCTGTATAATAATAAATATTTACTTGAGTAAAATATAAATTTTGTATATAGCGGTGAGCAAGGTCGAATCTACAGGACTAGAAAAACTTCATTTCTTCTAGAGCCCAGAGTACAGGGAATTTTTATAAAATTGGGAATATTAAACAACTCAGGTAAAAGGACTAAATTATAATCAATTGAAATTGAATCAATAATAAACAAACTCTAGCCAAGAAATGACTTCAGAGATGGTTCACTCAATTTATCACTGATGCAATAATAATTTCATTTACTCACTGATAAACAAGTTATAACTGTCAAATAAGTGATGGCAATCAACTTCTTCTTACTGTATTGGTGATTAAAGTACGACCATTAACCACTGCTCTAATCAAGAAATAACCCTAAGTACAACCTTAGAGTTCTATTTTTCAATTGCTTTAACAATTAGAGAAATCATGTTCTAACCAAATAACATGCTACGAGAGTTATGAGTTATTTTAAATAACCCATATGTTCCTCTAACATAAATCCAATCATGTTAATTATCACTAGTTTAAAGCAATTAAACAATTACAGATTTAACTGCACTAATTAGTTTTAGGTTATTAGGTTAATTCAAATACCGGACCCTTGATATTCAAATAACATAATAGGCACAAGAAATTAAACCAGGGAACATATAAATACCACTAAATAAAAGAAATAAATGTAATCAATTTGTTCTCATAATTTTAGTTGAATCAAATCCTCCGTTATTTCTTGATTAGAATGAAAAGCTTAGTTCATCTCCACCGAAGAAATCGCACGGGAAATAGTAGAAGTAATTTCCACGGCCATTCTTCAAATATGTGATGAAATCCACAGGAAAAGAAAAGTAAAACATTGTTTCTTATTTCTTCTGACAAGAAAAGCAAAAGTCTCGCGTTAATTTGGCTTTTTCACGAAAGAAAAGAGTGACAACGATGATGTTTTGTTGCATCGTTCTCTGTCTCTGCTACAACTACTACTCCGAAACAAAGTCTACATCCTAATAAAATTAACCAATCTTTTTCAAGATGTGGTAAAAGATAGATAAATTAGTATCCTAATAAAAGCAGAAGACTATCATTCGGTCAAAAGTTTTGATTATTGCGACCTCAATTTAAAATTGGAGATCATGTGCCAAATCCCAAATTCCCAAACATGCAAGGTTAAACTTTGACGGTCCACGCTAACTTGTGAAAAAATTGAGCTTCCAAACATCTTTAAAAATTACATCTTTAATTTCTTTTTGTTCTAGATCCTTACAATTATCACCGATTACTAAATATAAGTAGAATCCATCAATTAATGCAATATTGACTAAAATCAAGGAGAAAATATTCATAAATTTAATGACAAAAATTGCAGCTTATCAGTCGGGTGACTTTAAGAATTTTTTTAAAAGTGTAAGTAGAAGGTTTCGAATTCAAGATATCTCATTTGTACTCCTCTCTAATGAAATCTCTCTCCATTTTTCACAATACATATGTAGATGGATAACATATGTTTTCATCTATTAGAATGAGACGTGATCATTTTAAATTTGACTAATCCTAACTCTTGTAAATAAATAAAAACACGTGTGATGCATTCAGATGTGCACTACGAAAAATAGAGAAAGAATTTACTAGAGTTGAGTCAAGTTATTTGACTCATTCGCCATCCTCCCCCCCCCCCCCCCCCCTTTAAAGATTTAAAATCTACCTTCAACCAAACAAATAAAATTGCTTCATGCCAAGAATAAACTGTGAAGATTCCCGGTTATGCTAATGCTAAGTAAGGAACTGCATTATCCCTTCCCTAATATCTAGAATAATTCTATAGGGTTAGAATTTGGCTATAAGGACTGAAAAATTTAAGAATTAAACAGTAGTATGCTTTTAATAACCTGTTTAGCAAGTGAGTTTTTTGGGTATTTATCTAAAATTTTACTGTAATTTACTGTAGAAGTTTTTAAAAAATTTTTAAAGTACGTAAATTTTTTAATATTTTGAAGTGTATAATTTAAAAATTTTGAGAAATTTTTTGAGATTAATATAGTTAAAATTTTTAAAAAACTCGTAACAAACAGGGCTTAAGTGGAAGTGAACTGGGTAGCATAAAAACTCGTTTATACCCAAATTTGAGATGAGAAGAAAGGCCCGGCCCGGGGGGGGGGGGGGGGGGGCGGGAAGGAGAGGAGATAAATACTGGAACTTAAATGGCTGAAATGCTTCGGACAACACAAAGAGGAGCAGAAGAAGTAGTCAGAGTGAAACTGAAAACCAAGGAGGAGCTGAAGCCCTGAGAGCAGCACTCTGCTGTGAATGATCAGAATTCATCGTTTTGACAACAACGCCCCTGCTTCTCTCCTCAATCATTCCCACTCCGGCTTCCTATCTCCTGCCCCATCAGTAAGGCCTCCCTTCCCCTCCTATGCAGAAAGTTATTTTTTTTTAATTTTCTGTTTTGTTATTTCGTACTTCATTCGCATTTATTTATGGAATATGCATCCGGGTTTTTGAAAAATTTGAATTTCATTATTTGGGTTAGTATGGGCAATATGGTGATTGGAAAAAAAAAAATGCTTTCTTTGTTATGCGGAGAGGGAAAAGAGTGCAACAAAAGAAGCCACGTCAATTCTTGAAAGGGTAATAACTTCTGCTGGTTTTAGTTCTTTCCAGTTTTCAATGTCAAAATACAGGAAAATTTTAGACATAAAGAAAATTCATGCTGACTTAAGAATCAGGACTGTTGAATTGGTTTATTGAAGTTGGTTTTGTGGGATTCTTAATTTCTGGCCAAGTTTGGTAACTTGGGATATTTGTAAGTGAACAAGACTGTAGTGGACTTGAATTGCCTATATAATGTGTTTGCAGCTGTAAATGTTTTGGTGTAAGATGAAAAGCAGCAGTGTTATGGAATTGGTTTCTAAACAAAGGGATATTGTATTATCAAGCATAAGTAAACAGCGAATGGGATGGCGACTAATAGGTAAAACTTATGAAGTTTGGAGAAGTGGGGAGCTATGCAGCAGGTAGGTACAGAAATATTGTGTTGTTCAAATGTGTTAGGTATTAAGGAGGGGGGAAAAACAAACAAACTAAAGTTGTTTACTGTTTTAAACATGAGAAGTGTTTGGAACTGAAGTGTAATGCTAATAGCCTTCATTTGAGAGAAAACTGAGAGAATAATGCAGTCGACACAGTTTCCATCTGTTGAACTTAGTCTAGGAAAAACGTTTATGATTTTTCGGTTCTAAACTTGATTAAGATTTCAGTTGGCAGACAAACAGAAGGATAAGATGTCAATAATCCTGCCAATAGGTTATTAACATCTGAGTCTAGTAACTGGAATCTTTTTTGCTTTTGATCTTCCGCTTCATCCATTTATCTGTAATTAGTGCATTGTTAGGTCACAGATTAGTATGGTTTATTCCTTGTTTACATGTTTTATTCACCTTGTGTTGCTCACTCTGTCATTTGTCACTTGATTCAATCAAGTGACTCCATTTAAGTCTGCAGTGCCTTCTTGAGTAACTGACATGATTCTTCATCCAAAATGCAACACTGGTTAAGTTCTTTGTCACCCATATCTTTCCAGTGTATATATATGAAAGAGTTACCATTTTCCTGAAATTTGAAGAGGCTTATGGATACGTAGTTAAAGCTTGTACAAAGTTAACTATAAGAACAAATTCATTAAAACAGCAAATAAATAAGGGTATGATTTTATTTCTCTAGAGAATGACATGGTCTTAAGTGATCATAATTCTTGGAGGAGAAAATCATGAGTCCAATTTTGTAAGGCATTTGAGACATCAGATATTCTGTGCATGTATTATATGGCTGATTGTGAGTCATGTAGCACGAGTTCTTGAGTAGTAGATATGTAAGCATCATTTTTGCTTTCAACAATAGAAAGGCATTCTTCATTGCAGCAGCTTTGGATAATTGTCTTTTGTTCATACTTAAAGGAACTTGTATAAGCATAAGATTTTGCACTATTCTAGGGCTATAAGGAACCAAATAATAGGTGGATGATTTAGAGTTAGCTTAAAAACTTGTGGCAGACGCCTTTTTGGAATTGTTTTTGGATATATTTACACCAGAAGCCAACCATTGCTGAGGTTTATTACCATGTGAATGAAATGAATGAGTTTCAGTTATATTTGAAGTCCTCTGCAAAGCCTGTATCGTTTTTATTTTTTGGACCTTTATGTGTTGCAAAAGGGAGGCAAAGAGTGAACTAACTTGGAGAATGCAAAGGTGTGCATCTAGTGCTTGCGACATTCTATTCTTTTGACTTAATGGAGTTTTTATAAAAGCTGTGTGTGCTGAATGTTTTCTTAGGACATTCTATTCACGACTGATGTAACCAATAAAGAGTTTAAGGGAAGATTAGATTTACATAATCATGGGAACTTGGCTGAATATTGAGTTTACCAACTTTGAAGAATGGGTAACCTTTTTAGGATCTTGAGGTATTTGTTAAAAGTTTAAGTTCTACATATTTCAGTAGAATTAAAATTTATGGTGCTTAAGTAGCTTATAGGTATTTACGTATTATGAGTATTTGGTAAACTGACAGTGGAGGACACTTTGGTCGTTGTTTGAGACCCTGGGCTTATATATTGACTTTGATGGAAGGGCTTTTAATTGAAATGTTGGGGTTCATTGCCTCAAGTTCCTGCCATAAGATGTTCTGGTGCCTGGGGGCTGAAGCCCAGTACATTCTTCATCTTCCACCGGACACGTACCCAGACACCTAGGTTTGTAAGGCCATCCATGAAGGAGTTAAAGTTATTCATTGGTGAATTTTTTATGCATGGCTATTCTAGGTAAACAGTTTTCTCGTGAAAACTGGCGCAGAAATGGCATCTGGTCTAGCTGGTGGTGATCTGTCGTTATTCTTTATAGTTTTTTTTTTCCATTGATTTGCACAAAATCTGATTGACTTTTAGCACTTTTGATTTTAGAAGAATGCATCTTGCATTAGAAATTTTTTTCTAATTAGGTTCCATCTTAATAGCTGTATTAATTTATGAAATCTTGTTCAAAAGAGTGACAATTAGCACAAGGATAAATCAGAAATTGATTGTACAATGGTCTAGGGGCAGAATACTCGAGTTTGGGAGCAATTCTGACGTAATTGTCTGATGCGATTTTTAGCAGAGAAATTGCAGTTAAATGAAATGCAGTTCTTGAAGACAATTGCCTTTGGCTTTTATATACTTATGCAACCGAACTTGTGCAGAATCAGCATGAATGATATTTTTCACCGTCATATTTTTTTTCGGGGTTTGGTTGATCTGATCGGTTCGTACAATTTTATATATATGAACTATCTCAATGGGAAAGCCTGCTTGCATCTAGAGGGTGTAAAGTGTAAAAATCAGCTTAGTATCTTGTCACCGGTAACTGCAGTACATTTTCTTACATGTCTTGTTCTGTATGTAAAGCTAAATAGGTTAATTCAAGTTAAGTCACATTTATGTTCTGTGAGATGTCGACCAGTTATATGGTTAAATACTCTTTGCAGTATTTCAGATCTTTGAGTGTTTGGATGCGAATATGTCAGCTAAAGGGATGAGAATATCAGTAAGTACAGAGGAGGAACTTGGCAGCAGTATGGAGAGGAAAGATGCCGCCGATGACTTTGGAGAACCTGGTAATAGTTTAAGTCTGGTATTTTAGTTTATACGCATGCTTCTACCGATAATGCAAATTATAATGTATAACTACCTGCAAATCCCTCAAAAATATAGAGATATAACTACCTGTAAATCTACAAAGAAAATGAAGAGGGTGGGGATTTGTCTGCAAGAATAGGTAATATGACTTATATGCATGAAATAATAAGAACAAGTTTAGTTAAAAAAAAAATATGTTACTATAAAGAAAGGGAATGGGTAAAGAAAATACCTTATGATAGCTCCATCCCTGTGACATACAGTGGTCCGTGGTGAGGAAGGTTTTTTGAGTTCAGTTTTGAAATTGCACATATTCATGGTTGGCATTTGGGAAATTGATGAACTCGGATGTTTGATCATTTGTTGTTTAGTGTACCAAAGGACTTCCGAATCAACCATACTGTATATACTAAACATCTTAACTATTTTTTGTTGTCTAGTATACCAAAGGAGCATGGTTTTTTGCTGTAGTATTTACTCCAACAGAGGTAGATGACAAGAATAAGCGTGAGGATGTGTATCTACAAACAGTGTATCTTAAAAAGTGCTTAACCACAGGGAATGTATGAGGATCACCTTTTGCAATTTTTTTTTGATCGGGGTTCAAAACTCATTTTTAGTTGTTTTAATCAGCACAAAACGAATACACATGCTCTCAAATTATTTTTTATATATCATTTTCTAGGTGATGGCAAGCTTAATCATGACTTTAATAGCTTAGTAATGACATATTCTTTTTTATTTTGGTGATGAAATCTTAATTCCTAAACAAATAGGTTACAACCTCCAAACATGTTTCATATATAAAAACAATGAAATCCAAATCAAATCGCGACTGTGGAGAAACATCACTCTCATGAAAGCTGTTGAACAAGGGTGGAAAAACATCAAGATCAAATCTACAAGCACAAGACTTTTGACTCAAATTCGGAAGTTCATCAAAATAGCTACAGATTTGTTTTCTATGAGCTTCTTGTATAGAAGTCTTAGTAATTTGGCCTTAGGCAACTGTTTAGATAAGAAATGGTCCACTTCCTGAAAACTCAGGTCTCAAAAGAGCTCAATCAGATGAGCAGAACTATGCCTGTGTATCTCAATATTTTCTGAAATTCCGGATCCTAGGCCAGGACCAAGGAGACGAGGAGTATATGATTTGTCTTACATTGTCCGGAATTTAGCACCGTTATCCAACTTTCTCGACTATGTAGTTGTAAGTATGAAGAAAGGATGCTCAGAGGCAACCAGATGATGATTTCAAGTTGGAAGAATTCAACCCAAGTACACAAAAGACAGGATACAAATTAAGGGCATATTTTATTTCAATCACATTCATGACAATCCTCATCTGGAAGAAGAACAAAATCTAGTAGTGCACAAGAAACTGCTGCAAAAATCTGGTAGAGCTAATCTGAAAGTATCTAAGCTAATTTGATACAAACTGGCTGAGGTACTCATCAAGTGTGGTGTATTTAACATCAGGATAGAGCTCCGTTGCCTCCATGCCAAAAGAAACCTTGATCTCAAAGTTGGCTATTTCTCCCTTCACGAAAAATGTGTATGCCAAAGACAGGAGCAATTTTAATGGCATTGAAGCCTCTGCGAAAGATACAAGAAAAGAAAGCAATTTGATTAGAACGTGGAATAGGTGTTAATAATAGTAGATGCTATTGTGTTAAAAATTAGCAACTTGTGCACTTTTTTTCTTTTTGTTAGATGACCTTGAATTTTCTTAAGAACTTCGTCCCCTGGAACGCAGGTCTTTTCGAGGGTCATGCCGATTTTCTTTTCCCACAATGATACTATTTCGTTGTAGGACAAAGTGTTGGCAGGGGGTGTAACGTACACACTCTTGTTCAGAGTCCTTAGGTCATCTGCTGCTTTGATGGTGTATGCAGCAATGTCTTCTTCCTTGGTGAAAACAACTGCAACGAAACATGAAATTGAAGAAAAGAACGATGAACACTAAACCAAGAAAGAAATGCAGCAGACGAGCTTCTTTCGGATACTTTTTGGATTTCTATCACCAAGAATGACAATCTTGTCTCTGGGAGGACTTGCAGACGAGCTAGAGTCTCCAAAGTTGTTGAGGATATAATTCAGGTAACCAGCAAATCCGTTAAACACTAAGTAAGTGTAAGGTGTCCCTTCTGCCTCAATAGCTCTGCGGATCTCAACCTTGGTCCTGCATAAGCTAGCAGCAGGCTCAACAGCATGCACACGATCCACATCAACCCCAAATTCAGAAGGTAAAAATCTCTGAAACCAAATACAGCTCCTTCTTTAGGAATATGGAAGTCACAAATCACAAAGGGATAAACGCAAAAGATAAAAATCAAGAAAGAATTTGTAACACTGTATTGTGCGTACGTTGATGTTTCCAGCTTCTTTAATTGCTTCAATAATCTTAACTTGATGAGCTACCAAATCTCCCCTGACTGCAGAGATCACTATGTCAACTTGTTTGATTGCATTTACCAACTGCTGATGACTGTGTAGATCTCCCTGTTCAGCCCATACATACATGTCAGTTTCTAGAATTTCTTGAAAAAAATTGAAACAGTATTTAGACAACGAAGGAAGAAATAATAGCACACATGAAGAAATATGACTCCCAAACTCTTGAAACTCTCTATGATGGCTGCCCTTTTAGGATCTGAAATTGTGCTTTCTCGGACCAGTGCAAACGTTGGGTGCCCTGCTTTTGCGCTCGCTTACACTGAATATTTCCCGATGTTTCCAGTGCCCCCAATGATCAAAATCTTGCTTTTCACATCCATTTCCAACTCTAGGATAGTAGACTACTGCTGCAAAATTGGATGGAAACCGTAAATTGATGCAGAAATGTGCTTCGTGCCTATAGGCTGCAGTTTCCTTTTGATGCTCTATTGGCTTCTGAAATTTCTAAAATGCTGCAGGGATTAATCAATGGAAGATTCGACAGTTGAACATTCTCACGAGGTTTCCCAAAAAATCATGGCACTAACGGATTCTTATTGGCCAAGATGCGCAATGTAATAGGAGATTGCGAAAGAGAAAGGTCAAAGTCAAGAGAAAGGTGAAACTTAACGGTAGGATCTCTTCCCTGAATCGGTGATGACCAAACCTGAAGTAAGCGCTGCCGAACAAAATGTTGAAGTAAACAAAAAAAAAAGAGCATAAACTTAGTATTAAACGTTAAACAATGCGTTAGAATCTCTTCATTTGCTCCGATACCACAAGAAAAAGAAAATGAAAAGAACAACATTTTGTTTATGTTTCATCATATATTGATAGAAGCCTGTATTCATAGGCATTTAATCCAAACAATACAATTAATATAAGTAATGGACACAGTTTGCTTAGACGCTACAATTCAGAAACTAGTCAAGGAATGGAGTCAATCAAGAGATCTATTAATTTTTTTGTCACAATCTATGGATGAGGATGGAATTAGCCATAAATCTCTCATTTTCAAGGGTCTCTTTTTTCTTTTTCTTTTTTTTTAATTTCTTGCTCATTAATGTTTGTTGCGGCAGGTGGTATTTTGAGCTAACTTCTGTGCATTTTGGATTAGTCCAACTTCCAACCCTTAAATATTCATCCCAAGGACATAATTAAAGATGGTAGGCTAATTAAAAATCTAGTTAATTTGTTTAATATCCGATTTGGCAAGCTTGTCCAATTAGTGCTAAACCCTTAGGGCATGTTAAAATATGTTTACAAGGCACTGTGCAGTGTGCACTAGACCAGCCTTGGGCATGTCCTAACCTATGGACAATGTGATTTTTGAAAGCTAGATCCTCAAACGATGATATATAGTCAATTTGTTCATTTAAGGTCCAACGTATTTTACTTATAGCATTAAGAGCATAGATTGTAAAATATGGTATGGGTTTAATACGAGGTATATGTATGCCTATTATACAAGATTTATTTTCAAAGGTACGATTAAAAATTTGGCGTGTTCGGCAAAATTATTCATATAAATTTGTACATGTAAAGTACGAACATATTTGAAAATTATGGAACTCAAAAAAAATTTACTATAGTTTTCAAAGAATATGCCACTTCTATGCCAATATTAAACTTATTTTAATGTATGAGATGTTAAATTTATTAAAAAATTTTACCATATTATTTAAATATGTATAAATCTACAATGTTGTATTATATGTTGCTCTTATTTTGTATATAACTCATGAACATGTCATTATCATTAAATTTTAATTTTTTTTAAAAAAATTGATATGTAATTCGCAAAGTATAATACATGACAAAATTTATTACGTGTTTCATAGAGTTAATTGAAAAGTATGAGTATTTTTCTAAGTATTTTTGAAATCTAGGCAATATATGGAGTTTTTTGTATGATACATAAGAACGAGTATTATATAAGTACACTACAAATGCCTACTAACTAGGACTAAGAGAAAACAAAATGAACAAACTAATATCTTCAAATCATTTACACGTATTACATCCCTTCTTTCTTCATGGATGGTTTTTTTTGCCAACAAGGAACTAGATGAGAGACTTTGAAGTCAAGCCAAGGGAGCATGTTGATTTCTTTATTGACCCTGTTGCTGTAGTATTTCCTCAACCAGAAGTAGATGACAAGAATAAGCATATGAGGTTGTGTATCTATATAAGGTGAGATTTTTTTTTCCCTTTAATTCTATTCTGTAATAGTACATATGTTTGGCAAATTGGTGAACTCAAATGTTTTTTGCCACTGCACTTTTAAAACCCTGTTGTTGTATGAATCTCCTTGTTGATGGTACAGATTGTCAAGATGCTTTTACTGCGGTTATTTTCACTTCACTTCCATAAAATCCACTCCACTTTTAAATATTTAAAATAGAAGTTTTACTGAACCTGATTTTGAATTCTAAATGAATCTGATTTTAAGGAAGCCCATTGAGATCATTTGCCAACATCCAATGCATACTTCAAGAATATGAGAAATTAATTATATGTTTATCTTCACTTTGCCTATCCAAATCCAGTACTTTGTGCATTAGCTCAATAGGCATATCATAGAACCCAAAGGCATCAGTTTACATGGCCTGTGGTATCTGAATCGCATTGATTGAAACAGGTTCCATGCTGTGTTCATCGCAACACTGTCAAGTTTGAGTGTGAACCTCCAACTTTCTGCTGTGATATATAATGCCAAGTTTTAGCTTAGCTCTTCTTGAAAATCACAAAGAGTTGCTTAGAGTTATTCACTTCCAAAATCGAGGATTCAAATTCAATTTAGGAAAACATCCCGGCATTTAATGACGTGTTCTCAATCACATTAGAGTTTACACATTTCAGGTTCAAGAACACAAGCACCATAACAAGTGTGGTTGGTTGTTTTGCAGAAGCGATAGAACAAAGTATATACAGCTGAAAAAAATAAATAAATAAAAGGAAACAACAAGCTGCAGCAAACAACAAAACATATCAAACGCTAGAAAGAACAAAATCCTTGCAAGAATTATGTGGAAATACCAAAATACATGAAAAAGAATGATCATATAGTCAAAATCCTCGAAGCCAATTAAAAATTAGAAGCCAGGAGGGCACCTTAATCAATCAAACCATAGTTTAATTTAGAATTCCATTTTATGTTGTTTCAATTAATTGGCTCTAAATATTATAGCTATGAGGCTAAATAAAACCACCGGCAGAGGAGAAAGTTGGCATCAGAAAGACAATCAAATTCTTGTAATCCTCAAGTCTAAGAATTTAGCATGATAATCAGCACATCATACTACGTCTAAATTGCCGACAGAAAATGGAAGTGTAATATTTTATCTTTATAAATGTCTTTGAGTAGAACTTCTTTAGGTTACAGGATAAATCATCGCAAAATTTGATACAAGAATGTGATCTTCTACATATAACCCTTTGTTTTCACCATTTTTTTCCCTTCTTCTTGTGTTTCGTTTTTTGTTTTCCATATTTCTCTTTTCAAGTCAATGGTCTTATTTTTTTTATTATGTTTCTTGATTGCAACTTTTTGTGTGCGAGAGGAAACCTATGCATGAGTACAGGTCAAAGAAAGTTCAAAGATGCAAGTAACGTATTATAATTTCCTTTTGAGTAAGGTGACTGTAATTTGACTTCAATAGAAAGGAAATCAGCTGTGAATGAGTTTGGATAGTGTTTTGTGATATCAAAGCACTATCAGTCAAATTTTATTTGAGAAAAATATACATACAAACTAAGAATATAGAAAGAAAAAAAAAAAAAGGAACACTGAACCTTCAGTTGGGACTTTGGACTTTGAAAGGTGTTATCGAAGCTTTACTAATTTGACAAACTTCATCTTTTATGCTTCATACACTTTGATCTTGTTTTTTCTTCGGTAGATAGATGCTCTGTTCTATGTCTTGCTGAACCAGAAAAATTTTGATGGAGTTAACTGGAAAAAGAAAATCTAAATCCATACTTGTACATACGCATATTTTGAGGAATTGAGGTTGATTGTTACTATTTCAATATGAACTTAAGTCAATGGTCTTTTTTTTTTTTATCATGTTTTTTTATTGCAACTTTTTGTGTGACAGAGAAAACCTATGCATGACTACAACTCGAGTAAGGTGACTGTAATTTCACTTCACTAGCAAGGAATAGTGTTTTATGATATTATTTTGCATGTTTTCTATTGACATATCAGTCAAGTAATATATTTTACAAGTTTTCTTGCATTATGTTTCTATTCTAGGAACTGATGGCACTTGCATGTGCTTACCAAACCTGTTTATTGACTAATGGCACATTAATCTCTGGTTAAGGTTGAGACCAGGGCAAAATCGCCCTTAGCTTCTGAAAAATTGTTTCATTTGCAAATTCACAATTGAGAAACCAGCTCAAGAATAAAATCATATGCTATAGGCATGCATTTCTAAGATCAAGAACCAAATTTCATTCAAAAGTTGTTATACATACAAACTAATTTCACGAACTGATTCATACACTTTCAAATTAACTTATTGAAGAATGCCTTCTCTTTTCTGTAGTAGGTGCTCTGATCTATGTTTTACTTAACCAGAGCCAGTTTGATGGGGCCAACTATAAAAAGGAAATCTAAATCCATATATATGAACACACACTATGTTCGAGGAATTGAGCTATTTCATGATATGATTTGATACAAATGTAATAAGCAGTAGAAAGGAAAAGGTTAACGAGAGCCCATGAAATAAAAGGAAAAGCTAGTAAGCAACCTGAGACTTATACAAGAGATGAGTTGACTGAATATCAGTTAATGTTGAAAGCTGCAAAGAGTTGTCTCTTAGCTTCTCTTCTCTTAGAGGAACGTGCCTTCCCACCGATCATCAATCCAGTGACCAATGAAAACTCGAGGGATATGAGAAATTGTCTGATAATCTTCACTCCGTTTATCCAAATTCAGTACTTTGTGCATTAACTCATCAGACATTTCATAAAACCCAAGATATTCAAGTCTGGTCAAGTTTTGGATGCCCGAAGGCAACTCCTGCATCAGTTTGCAACCACCTAAGCGCAGTTTTCTGAGACTAGGCATTGATTCCTCTTCCACTCGCACCCATTTCAGTCTTGTTAATTGCCCGAGCTCTAAGTCCTGGAGTTTTCGAAATCCTCCAACCTTAAAACATATTGTCTCCCCTTCATAAGCACGATAGAGAATAAGTGATACCAGATTGGGCAAATGTCCGAGGGAGCCCATTGCATTCTCATCTTCTCCCAACCTACTATTGTCCAATACTAAGGTTCTCAAGGATTGAAGTGATGTCACCCATTGCGGTACTCTCTCTAAACGCCCCTTCAACATCAGACGTGTGAGGAATTCAAGCTTTGGAGAGATGGAATGTTGGAGATCAAGGGTCTCATCTTCTTCAATACAGGAGATGGACAACTCTCGAAGGTTGGTCAGCCTCAAGAGGGAGGAGAGCAACTCCTTTCCATCTTCTCTTCTCAGCTTTGTGATGGCTAATAGTCGCAATTGCGTTAGCTTTCCAACCTCCATTACTATTTTATCACTGTCTGCTTCTATACCATGCAGCTCCTCCAAAGAAATAAGCTTTCCAATTCCAAGTGGACATTTACAGCCCCAAATTGCATACTCAGTTGAATAATCACCCCGCCCGCCTAACAAAAGAGAATGGAGTTTTCTTAGCTTTAGAATTTCCACAGGCAACTCTGTTACATTCGTTCCCATCAGATCTATAACTTCAAGGTTTTGAAGCTTCCCAATAGATTTTGGAATAATTTTAACTCCAGTTCTTGCAAGATTAAGATACCTGAGATGAAATAGTTTGAAGACTTGCTTTGGGATGCTGTCCAATTCAGCTCCATACAAATCCAACACCTTTAGCAACTTGGGGTCACCACTTAAGAACTCGGATAAAAATGTAGTTGTGAGAGGATCTTCATACCCAAATATTACCAGAGACCGAAGACACTTTAAACTACTAAATTCTTGCGGATTATCAGTGAAGTTGTGGATTGCTAGGTGTCGAACTTTTTCAGGCCATCTTGTGTAATACCTGGTGGCTACAGTCGTGAAGTCCTGCTCTTTGGATTTTGAAACAATGATTTCACGCAGAAAATCGTGGAGACCACATGTATCCAATCTGCCATGGTCCAATGTGGATTTAACTTGGATTAAGCTTCTGTTGATGAGTTCTTTCATATATCCCATAGCAATATCAGTGGATGTTATTCTTTCTTTCTCTTCTACAAATCCTAGTGCAATCCACTTCAGAAGTATAGATACCACATCAATTGGATAATCTTCAGGGTAGATGCTTAGATACAATAGGCAGCTTTTAAGATAGTGAGGCAAATCATTGTAGCTAAGTAAGAGTACCCTTTTGATTCTGTCAAGCTTACCACTGCCATCTGCCTCGCCACCAAAACCATGAAGAATCATCTCCCATTCATCTGTCTTTTCCTTGTCCTTCAGAGCCAAAACACCACCTATTGCAACAATTGCAAGCGGTAGGCCCTCACATTTTTTCAGTATTTTTTTAGCAACTTCTTCTAGATTTGGAGGACAGTTATTGCTCTGAAATGTTCTATTGCAAAACAGAGTCCAAGACTCTTTATCAGAAAGAGGCTCCATCTTATAGACGAAGTCAAGTGATCCTAAACAGGACGCAGAAGCTACATCGGCTATTCGTGTTGTCAATACAACACGGCTAGCAGTAGTGCAGTCAGACAATACACATTTGATAGCTTCCCAGGCATCTATACTCCACACATCATCAAGGACAAGGATGTACCTTCTTTCTCGGAGGAAGTCTCTGACAAATTCACTCAGCATAATATCATCCATGAATTCCACTTGGGGAGGGACTGGCTGTCTGATTTCATTGTACAACTGTTGGATCAGGTTCTTGATGATGTCCCTGAACTGAAAATTTTGAGAAACAGTTATCCAGGCGTGGCTCTGAAATCGTTTCTTCACTGCAGCGTCATCATAGACTTTTTTCACCAGGGTAGTCTTCCCGAGTCCCCCCATTCCCGCAACCGAAACTACTTTCAATTGGGAATGGTCATCAAGGATTTTTGAGATGAGCTCTGCTTTGGGCTTATCAATCCCAACAAGTCGAGCTTCTTCAATGAAGAGTGATTGAGTACGAATGCCAAAATCTGGATTCACCTGGCGAGAAGAGCTGGAGCCTCTTTCTTGAGTACCATATTGGGACGGGAACCTTCGACGCCTTTCTGAAATGTCTCCAACTCTGGCCTTGATGTCTTTTATCTCCAAAGAAATTTGATGGCGAGCTTTCAGATTCTTTATTGAGTTATAGATCTTTCCAGCCTTGCCACAGAATCCGTCCTTGTAGCCACGAGCAAAGCGGAAGGTAAAATCATCGAGAACATCCTCTGTATCATAAGCAACTTCTCGAACCTGCTTTAGCCATTCTTGGAGTTGAGAATCATTGTCTTCCTTTGCTTCAGCTTCTCTGAGGAAAGACTTCATGCTCCCGAGTTCATCTTTGATGAATTGAACATCTGATTTAAGCCCCCCCAAAAGTGTGATCTCTTGGGAAAGCAAGGTTGAGAGCTGGTTAATCAAAAAACCTACAACACTCTCTGCCATAATGCTCAGTCAAATTTCTCAAGAATCAGTTTTCTTATCAAAAAAATTTTGAGAGTTGTTTCAAATTTCAGAAAATATGCTGTTTTTCTTTTTCTTTCTTTCTTTTGTAGTATAGAGGATGCGGTTTATATGAGCTAGCAAATTCTAGAATTATATGAATTTGAAAGAATAGCTGTTCAAGAATGATATGAATTTGGGAATGTATGCTTTTTTTGCCCTTTGTGGTATAAACAAGGAGTTTTATTTGGCATTTTGGTAGTACATATCAATAGTTATTGTAGTCAAAAAGTGAAATGTCAGTCTACTCAAAAGAAAAAGTATACAGAGCATAACCTAAAAAAATAGGTAAAGAATAACTATTCTCTTGGGCTAAGAAAGGCATAGAGAAAATTTTGGATTTCTTTTGATTGTTTAAATTGGAAAGGAAGGTATTTGTCATGTGGAATCTAACAATCTTCAGATAATGTTCAGCTCCCTTCTAATGTTTTCATAATTTGCCCCAAAAGAAATGGCTAGCTATGATTCTAAGTAAAAGTAATAGATAGGAAAAAGAAATATGTTGTCCCTAAGATCCAACTTACTTTAGTAGAGATGATAATCATATAAAAGTAAAGTCCTTGATTTGCCTCTTATGCGTTTCCTTTATATCTTCTCGCTTACAAGCTTTGGGAAAAAAATGTCTTTTTTGTTTTTTGGGCCATAAAGGATGTGTTTTACATGATCTAATCAATCCAAAAATGATACTAATTTCAAAGAAGATTGTTCTTGAAATTGGCACTTTGGTAATACTTGCAAAGTAACATAAATTCATTGTAATGAAATAAAGAAAGATTTGCCTACCTGCAACGAAAAGCATATTGGGCATAACCTAAGAAATGGGCAAAGCATATTAGAATACATATATTCTCATGCTAAGAAAGGCAACGACAAAATTTTGATTAGTTGAGTAGGAAAGCAAGGTATTTGTCATAGTCAATCTAACAATATTCTCGAGAAATGTTCAACTCCCCTTCTATGTTGTTTTGATTGGCTTCCAAACATGTAGCTAAGATTCTAAATAAAACCAGCTGAAAAGAAAAAGTTGACAAGGAAAAGACCACATCATATTTCATTTCAAATGCCAATGGAAATTGGAAACTGAACTATTTGGAATGTATTTGAGGAAAACTTTTATGGGCAGTTGCAGAAGAACTTGTACATGAGAACGTGCTTTTTTGCATAAAAGTCCTCTCTCTCTCTCTCTCTCTCTCTCTCTCTCTCTCTCTCTCTCTCTCTCATTTTTCTGATTTCAAATATGATCACATAATTATATAAATCTATATAGTTTTATATAAAATTGAAAATGAGTAGAAAGTAACTCCAATCATATTGAATGACCTAAATGCACTCTAAGAAGTGTGTAATGAAGTTATAATATTTATTCAATCGTCCTACTATTTCATGTATGCCCACAAAATTAATTTTACGAAAAGTTGTTCCTCCCCTTTCCCCTACCCCACCCCCCAAAAATTTATTCCACACTTGAATAAGTGCAATACAAGCATTTCAAATAACGATTCTATGAAGACTCTTTTATGTCAAATTTTTACTATACATAAAATTATGGTGGGGATTATGTGAATATTTTGAAAGGTTAGGCTTTAAAGGAATCATGTGGTGATAGATAAAACCACATGAAGCACATAGTTATTTACCATTTATCCTAGTTATGGATTTTGTTTGCAACTTGTTTTTGCAATGCATCATTATGACTACCGGATTATAAGATGAGGCATTTTCTTATTCGGCTGAAAAGTTTTCATATGTGAATTTACTATCAAGAAACTAGCTTCAAACGTCTTTTTCTTCTGGCACGGATGTTATGAGATCAAAAAGATGTTCAAAATCATAATCTGAAACTGACGTCCGGCTTCCAACTCTAAAATGAGCAATGCTTGTAACTTCATACAATTTCTAACAGTGTTTAGCATTTGAGTTTTTAGGCACAGAATCTGCAAAATAATGATGACATTGACCAACATGTTGCTAAAGATTAAAAGAAAAAAAATTGAATGAAGATGCTTTTGAAGAAACGGACGATGAGATTGTGGTCATGGGTTAGTTATGCCTGTCAATGGATTAAAACAATTTGATTTTGGCCGTCAGTTATTGGAATTTTTCATCAATGGTTCTATATTTGCCTAAAACCATAAACTTTGTGGAGAACATTTTTTTTTTTTGGTCAAAATATTAAGGATCATTGTGGTGCGCAAGCTAAACATTGGCCAAAACTGCGTTTCTTCCTTATTTCACTATCTCTTCTTTGATTTTCTCAAAAGAATAAACCTTTTGAATTGATTTTTTAAACAATCGAAAACATCTTCCTTGAACTTATTTTTTCTTTGCTTACATGTGGAGAAAGAAGAGAAATATTTGAATACCTTCTATTGGTGTTAAGCTTAAGTTCTTTTCATCAATTTTCTGAACTACCAATCTCAATTAAAAGGAAAAGACTTCTTCAATAAACCCTACTAAAACTTGCATACCTAGCCTCAAAAGTAATCAAACTTAATCTTCTTATCAAACTAGATAGAGAAAAGAATATGCTGTCCCCAAAATCCAACTTACTTTGGTAGGGATGATAATCAGGTAAAAGTAAAGTCCTTGATTTGCCTCTTATGCCTTCCGTTTATCTCTTCTCACTTTCAAGCATTGGGAAAGAATATGCCTTCTTTTTTCATCTATAAAGGATGCATTTTACGATCTAGCCAATCCAAAATGATATTAATTTCAAAGAAGATCATTTTTGAAATTGGTACTTCAATAATACTTGCAAAGTAACATAAAATCATTATAATGAAACAAAGAAAGGTTTGCCTACCTGCAACGAAAAGCATTTGAGCATAACCTAAGAAATGGGCCAAGTTTATTAGAATACACATATTCTCATGCTAAGGAAGGTAATGATAAAATTTTGATTAGTTAAGTTGGAAAGCAAGGTATTTGTCATAGTCAATCTAACAATATTCTTGAGAAATGTTCAACTCCCCTTCTATGTTGTTTTGATTGGCTTCTAAATGTGTAGCTAATATGCTAAATAAAACCGGCTGAAAAGAAAAGGTTGACATGAAAAAGACGATCTACAAATTATAATGATTTTAGCATGATAATAACCACATCATATTTCATTTCAAATGCCAATGGAGATTGGAAAACTGAACTATTTGGGGTGTATTTGAGGAAAACATCTATAGGCAGTTGCAGAAGAACTTGTATACAAGAACGTGCTTTTTTGCAGAAAGTTCCCTCCCCCCCCCCCCCCCCTTCTTCTCTATTTCATATATAATCACATAAGCATATAAATCTATATAGTTTTATATAAAATGAAAATTGAGAAGAAAATAACTCTAATCATAACAAATGACCTAAACGCACTCCAGGAAAGCGTGTAATGAAGTTATACTCCTTCCGTCCCACTTTTATAGTCTTGTTTTCCTTTTTCGTCTGTCCCAAATTGTAGTCCACTTTCCCATTAAGAAATGTAGTAATCTTTCAAATTGTCTAAAATACCCTTATTAAATATCTTGTTATTAATACATTGTTATTAAATACTAATCCACTACATTGAATACATTGAACTTTTCCAATACTAACCCATTAGCTGTAACTGATATTAATTGGCACTCTTCGTGATTAGCATAAGGGTATTTTAGGAAATTATTAATCTAAATTTATGTTTCCAACCAAATTAATTACACTTTCTTAATCTGTGTGAAAAAAAAACCAAGACTAACAAAACGGGACGGAGGGAGTAATATTTACTTAATCCTTCTATTATTTCATATATATCTACAAAATTCCCCAATAATTTTATGAAAAGTTGTTCCTCCCCTCTTCCCCCTTCCCTCCCCCAATATTTTGTTTGGTACCTGAATAAGGGCAATACAAACATTTCAAATAACGATTGTAGGAAGACTCATTTATGTCAAATTTTCACTTTATATAAAATTATAGTGGGGATTATATGAATATTTTGAAAGGTTAAACTTTAAAAGAATAATGTGGTGATAGATGAAACCACACTAAGTGTATAGTTATTTACCATGTATGCTAATTATGGATCTTGTTTTTGCAATGCAGCATTATGACTGCCAAGTTATAAGATGAGATTTTTTCTTGTTCGGCTGAAAAGTTTTTCATATTCGAGTTTACTATCAAGAAACTAGCTTCAAACATCTGTTTCATATTTCACACCACTCCATCCCACTCTCGTTGCCCCATCTCTCTTAAAAGCCTCAATGTTCACCGATCACGAAAATTGCATATTCAAAAGTCCAAAAGTGTTCAAAGCCACATTTATCATAACCACCAGTGCAAGACTTCAACAGGTAAAGGCATTTGCCAGGGGCCATCTACCATAAACGTTTGCAAGCAACTTGCAATGGAGTTTCTTTTCCTTTTTTAAAAATCTACCATATGAACAAAGTACTAGAAATATGGCACAATTATCACAAATAAATAGCATGCTTTTCGTTTATATAATATGAACTGTTAGTTACATGTTGTTTCTTAGCTATCTTAATTTTTTCTTGGTATAATAGATTTGCAAGCTAATTTTTTTTGGTTTATTTGGGTGTTTTTCTATTTGTTTTGGTAGACTTTGGACCCAAACTTCTACTAAGGTTATGAAGTGGTGTCTTTGAGTTCAATAACACATCAACATGCATCAACGAGCATTGTGCAAGTAAGAAGAAAACTTGATTAATCACTTAATCTTATATTAGTTTGACAAGTCACTATTGTAACTTCATACATTTTCTAACAATGTTTAGCATTTGAGTTTTTAGGCACAGAATCTGCAAAATAATGATGACATTGACCAACAAGTTGCTAAAGATTAAAAAAAAAAATTGAATGAAGATGCTTTTGAAGAAATGGACTATGAGATTGTGGTCATGGGTTAGTTATGCATGTCAATGGATTAAACCAATTTGATTTTTGTCAGTTGTTCTATATTTCCCTAAAATCACAAATTTTATGGAGAAGATTTGTTTTGGTCAAAACATTAAGGATCATTTCGGCGCACAAACTAAACATGCTTTTGAAGAAATGGAAGATGAGATTGCGGTCATGGGTTAGTTATGTCTGTCAATGGATTAAACCAATTTAATTTTGCCCGTCAATTATTGAAATTTTTCGTCAATTGTTCTATATTTGCCTAAAATCACAAATTTGATGGAGAAGATTTTTTTTTTCTGTCAAAATATTAAGGATCATTTTGGTGTGCAAGCTAAACATTAGGAATCAAACTGCGTTTCTTCCTTGTTTCACTATCTCTTCTTTGAGTTTCTCGACAGAATAAACCTTTTGAATTGATTTTTAAATAATCCTAAACATACTTGTTGAACTTATTTTTTCTTTCTTTACATGCGAAGAAAGAACTTCATTTAAAAATGGAAAGAAGAATAATGTTTGAATAACTTCTATTCATGTCAGGCTTAAATTCTTTTCATCAATATATTCTGAACTACCAATCTCAATTAAAAAGAAAAGGTTTCTTCATTAAACCCTACTAAAACTTGCGTACCTATAGCCTCAAAAGTAATCAAACGAAATCTTCTTATCGTAATCATGACTTAAGATGCACGGAAAGAAACCCAAGAATCACGAACGCATGAACACATTGTAAATCCCAACTAATCAAAATCTGGTAGAGTTTTAACTACAGGTTCAATACTTACAATGCAAACAATAAGAAGAACCTAAAAACAACCCTTCATATTGTGTAACAAGGTGGTACCTATTGGAGTTCTCTCAATAGCAACAAATGAGAGAAGGAAAGTTGAAACCATTC
Organism: Coffea eugenioides; assembly: GCF_003713205.1. Taxonomy (NCBI): domain Eukaryota; kingdom Viridiplantae; phylum Streptophyta; class Magnoliopsida; order Gentianales; family Rubiaceae; genus Coffea; species Coffea eugenioides. The sequence goes on along the minus strand of NC_040045.1, from coordinate 29,932,381 downwards.
TTTCCCAAATTTGGAGTTTTCAAAAGGCAAATAATATTAGCATTCCCAAAAAAAAGGTCTCGCGCACTCTTTCTCTTCTTTTTACTGTGTAAAAAGGCAATATTGCCCGTTTATCAGTTGTGTCTATTCGTTAACTACTGCAATTACCCTAAAGCTTCACAGTTGCTATAAAAGAGTTCCTTTGCCTCTTTCTTCACTACCAACACCGTTCTTTCCCTACCATTGTACATTTTCTAGCAATGGCAAAAGATTAAAATTGCAAGGGCCTACTAGATCACATGAAACTAGAGGAAATCAATGATATTTGAAAACCACAAGTCTGGAAGAATTCCTGAATTTTATCAATTGCTTCTATCTTTCATAGGTAATGTTTTTAAAAATTGATCTTTTTCATTTTTTTTTGTTTTATTAGAAGCATATATGTTACAAGTTTGAACATAACAATTCAATATTTTGATTAGAGATCTTTTTTTTGGATAGTTTAAGTTATAAAAAAATATATATTTGTAGAAAAGAGGACAATTTGCAGTAGTATGCCAATATACTGGCTTTTTTTGGATTGCCATTCTAGACAAAAATCTCATGTTTTTTGGGAATATTTCCTTGATACATTTTTCAATGAACTTTTTATTTTATATATATCATATCTAAAAAAGTATTACAATATACCCTTCCAGAAAATGCAATCCAAACAATATACTTCCATGATCAATCATAGTAGTATTGCGATTAGAACCTTTTTTTTACAATTAGAATAAAAAACTAAAAAAGAAAAATAGAACCTAGACAACAAAATCGATTATGTGACTTGACATTCAAGATTACTTGAAATAATTCTAATCCAGGTGAAGATAACTTGTAGTATTTTGGGTAATTTTTTTCAAAGGTCAAAAGGCTGTTTTGGTACAAAGGAATATGAGTACTAAACTATAGGTTTAAATTTAATTTCATTTAAATCAAAAGAAGGAAAGGACTTAGGCCTATCAATTGGGCCATTTGAATCGAGGTTTAACAAACTCAGGTTTGCTTTTATAGTTAGTAGTTAGTACCACTTTTGGATTTTGAATTATGAGTTTTGGATTGATAAATATGAAACTCGTACTTGATTCACAAAATATTCAGATTGTGAGTTTAATTCGGACTTAACTCAAACTCACTTATAACTCCTTAATTTTCTTAATGTAATTACTATAATTATTAAGTTTAAACTAATTTAATATCCATAGGACCACAACATTAAAACTATACAAGAATCGGTAACAATTCATTAAAAAGTATATAAACCAAGAATTTTTCAACAATAATATATCCAATTAATTCAATGTACATGGAAAATAGAAATAAAACATGATCAATAGTTAATATATCTTCAAAGGTCCTCAATTTGCTCATACTAAGATTTGTCCTTCTAAATCTTTTGACATAATTTTGTACATGTAATATTACGTATATATATATATTAATATATTTTGACAAATAACTCATAAGTATTTGTATTATATATTTAGATATATAATTATATATATCAAAATATGAATATTATATATATATATATATATATGCATATTAAAGGGTCAAGCCTATATCGGGTTTGACCCTAATAAGGCCCAAACTCTGCTCACATTTAATTTGGAGCTAATATTTAGATCCAATTTCAATCCAACTCAATGAAGGCTAGACTCATTAGACTTTTTCTCGGAGCCGAGTTCAAACTGACTCAGCCCCATTGATAATCCTAGAAGGATTGCCTCAAATTTTCATGCTAATCCGTTTCCCTCTCAAAATGAGTAAGAAAGGGATAAAACAATAATTACATATATAATACTAAGTTTGAGACCAAGTATACCAAAGGGAAGAAGTATATGAGACATTAGTGGCATGAATAAATGAAGTAAAAAATAAAAAAGTTTAATTAGGATTGCTAGTACCAATTTAAGACAATTGCGTTGTGATTCGCATCTTATTTTGTCCTATTACCCTCAATATCACTATGTGAAAACTTAAGCAACTAAAATGATTAAAATTTCAATCCAAAAGTACAAAGTCAAAATTGTTAAATAACAATAATTAAATTTTGCCTATTAGTCATTGTTGAGTTTTCGTCATTGTAGAATGTACCTACTACCAAAAACTTTGAAAACCAAATTTATTTTGATCGGAACATTAAAGACTAATTTAACGCTTAATCTAAAAATTGGAGACTAAAACTACAATTCTCCCTTTTTCCGAAAGAAAAATCTACACCTTTTTTTGGTTTTATTTTTGTGCACACATGTGATTTTTTTCACCTTTGATATCACATAATGGTCCAAACCGACTGACATCGGTTAATAGATTCAATTGTTAAAATGACTTTGTAAATTGTGAGGGTGGTAATATAGAAAAATCCTGTTTGGTAGAATTTGGGTAAAAGGAGAGTGCATTTGATAAAATTAAAGTTTGAAAATTGAAGTTTGAAGTCTGAATTCCATTAAATTAAGTTGTTGAATTGTTAAGTATTAACCCCTATTTGATAACTCAATTTAACACTTAAAGTTAATGGATTTAGATATTAACATGTTCAAACGCATTTGATAACCAAAAAATTGTGCATCTGAATTAATCAAATGACACTGAATTTTTTAGGCAAAATTGGCTTCGAAAAATAAAATGACACTAAATTTTCCAGGTAAAACTTGCTCCAAAAAATAAGTGATAAGTTATTCATTTATCACTTAATGTGATATACACTCAAATGTATTACATTTAGTACTTAACAATTCAATAAATTAATGGATTCAGACTTTAAATTTAATATTTCATTTTGATATACACTCAAATGTGTCACATTTAGTACTTAGCAATTTAATAGCTTAACCGATTCAGACTTCAAATTTAATATTTCAAGTTTTACGTAAAAAATTCAATGCCACTTAATTAATTTAGACATTCTATTTTTGGTTATCAAATCTATCTGAAGATGTTTAGATCTGAATCCATTAAGCTTAAGTGTTAAATTGGATTATCAAACAAGGCCTAAATCATTTAGTATAAATCACATTTTATCAGTAAAGTAAGTGGAAGAAATATAAATCCTCATTTGCCATACAAAAGAGGGGGCGAAATATAAATATAAATATGGTAATTTCTGTAGTGCATTCACAAAGGGAGAAGATACGTGTGGAAAGCAGATAATATGGCAAAGAAGCCTCCACGTTGCAGGCTGACAAGTACGGACCCGAAAGGGAATAATTCCAGAAAAGGAAGTGATGACCTATAACCGCGGTTTGGACATTGGAAATGTAGCGTACTGCACAAGCTGGAAATGCATTGGGGTGAAACGGAATTAACATAAATATAATGGGCTAAGGAGTAAAAATAAACCCGTAACTTTATTAAAACAACCCCAATTTTCAACTCTTTCGTCCATAATAACAACGGAATAACCCATTTTCGTTGAATACAAATGTTAGCGATTGCATTTTAAATGCATTTTAACAACGGAATATTAAATATTTAAGGTAAATTCTGTAGTGTATTCACATAATTCAAAGATAGGTGTGGAAAGTAAAATATATGGGAAAGAAGCTGGCACGTAGCAACCTGACAGGTACGGACAATGAATGAATATTTGTAAAAAGGCAAGTGGTGACCTATAACCGCGGTTTGGAAATGTGAATAGCGTACTGCAGAAGTTCGAAATGTATGGGGGTGTGACGGAATTAACATAAATATAATGGGTTTACGAATAAAACACCGAAAAGAAAGCGTAAGCAGTACTATCTACTTATGGGTATTACATCAACAAAATACTTTTTATTTATGGGCATTTTACTCTGAAGCATAACATTTATGTAAAATACATAAATATTTGTAACTAAAATTGAAAAACTGTTACACTAATATTTTTACGAAAGGAAAATTGATTGTTCTGTATTAAACATAAACTGATTTTTGTGAAAGCAAAAAGCATATTGCCCATAACATACCTGCTCTTTATGATTTTTTTGCATTACATGAACAAAAGGCTAGCTATTTATGAGCATTCCACTCCGAATCACTACATTTATGTAAAATACATAAATATTTGTAACTAAAATTGAAAAAGTGTTACACTAATATTTTTACAAAAGGGAAACTAGTAAATTTTGTATTTACCAAATTTTAAATATGTGAAAGTAAAAAAGTTTTTGCCCATAACATACCAGCTCTTTATGAATTTTTTGCATTACATCAACAAAATATTAACTATTTATGGATATTTTACTGTGAATCATTATATTTAGGTAAAATACATAAATGTCTGTAACTAAAATTGAAACAGTATTATACTTAGATTTTTACGAAAGGAAAACTGGTAGATTTTGCATTTTACAAATTTTAAATATGTGAAAGTAAAAAAGATTGCGCCCATAACGTACCAGCACTTTATGAAAATTTTAAGCATTACATGAACAAAATACAAGCTATTTATGGGCATTTTACTCTGAATCACTATATTTATGTAAACTACATAAATGTTTGTAACTAAAATTGAAAAAGTGTTACACCTATATTTTTACAAAAGAGAAACAGGTAAAATTTGTATTTAACATAAATTAAATATGTTAAAGTAATATTAAAGGTGATTTTATTAGTTACTTAATTTGTTGGTAAGAAACAAGGTTTCTTTTACAAAATTTTTTTATTGGATTTTTTCAAATAATTAGGATATAAAGGTAAATTTTCACAATCTTTTGTTAGCAATAGACTCCAATTTTCTCCTAGGCAATGACGAAACCAATATTTTTTCCTTGGAGGAAGGGCCAAAATGATTGACAAATAAAATTATTTTAATATGTTATGTTCAAAATAATTTTCATCTATTTAAATATATGGCATCCTAAAATACCAAATATTAACTTTAATTATAAAGGTATGTCTATTTAATAAATATGTAGTATAGTCATAACTAAAATTAAGACAAGAAATAACATTTGATTAAATATCTTATAGGAAAAAATGCACTTTTCATCCTCAAAATTTGGATGGTTGACCAATTTCATTCTCAAAGTTTCACCCCAAACATATTGCATCCTCAAAGTTTCGTAATTTTGGCCAATTAAGGACAATTGACGGGAAATGAAGAATTGATCGTTAGAACCAACGATTTTACCCAACAAAAAATGGGTAAAATTGAATGGAGTCATTTTTAATGGAACAATTGCAACGGACAAAAAGCTCAATTCTTCTCCTTCTTCCCTCTGCCTTTCTGCAACCGCAAAATTTTTTTGTCAATCTCTGGAGTTTTAACGACCGTTATATAACTTTCAAAACAAATAAATTCATTCTAAATTTTTATTTGGGATTATTTCATAAACCAAATCGCGGTCACTTTCTGTAAAGTATCACTTTCCCATAAAAGACCAGCTCTTTATGACTTTCCTCCATTATAGGAACAGAGTACCCATTTTTTAATAACTAAATTTATTTATCGAATAAAATAAAAATAAATTCATTTTCTAATAAAAGACCAACTCTTTATGACTTACCTCCATTATAAGAACAGAGTAGCTATTTTCTCATAAACAAATTTATTTATCAGATAAAACAAAAATAAATTCATTTTTTAATAAAAGACCAGCTCTTTATGACTTTTTCCCATTTTAAGATCAGAGTACCAATTTTTTCATAAACAAATTTATTTATCAGATAAAATAAAAATAAGCCCGTTTTTTAATAAAAGACCAGCTCTTTATGATTTTCCTCCATTATAAGAATAGAGTACTCATTTTGAAGGTAAAAAGGAATTTGTTTATCGGATAAAATAAAAATAAACTCATTTTTCAATAAAACACCAACTCTTTATGACCTTTCTTCATTATAAGAAAAGAGTGTCCATTTTATCATAAATAAATTTATGTAGCAAATTGTCATGGCCCTTATTCCTTCACATGTGTGTAGGGACGGTAATTGTCATGGATCGCTTACAACTTATTCCCTCCAAACCTTTTCTTATAATGGAGTTTCTGATTTTATCCAAGTAATAAATTACTTCCGTGAAAAAAAAATAAAAACTTTATGGAGAAAAGTCACAAAGAGTTGGTGTTTTATTGGAAACCATCGACCCCTTACTAAAGACGATCAAATGCGATTAGATGATTTTCTTGCAAGAAAGTTGCCAAAAACAGTTTTGTGACTGTAGTTGCTACTTTTTTTCAACCATTTTTTTAGCAAGAGGTATCATTAATGTCAATATTGAGATATAGCAAAAATTTTATACGAAATAACAAACCAATTTGTCATTACAAATACAAAACGAGCAACAATATATTACAATCAATACTATCAACAGTACAAAGCACAAAGATACTCAAATCAAATCCTAATTAGGATTTAATATGTACAACCAAAATTGTCAGGAATAACAAATGCTAAGATAGACCATGTGCCGATATACAATGAGTATCATGTTTGCATTAATTGGCGAAATCCATAATCGAAGTAGCTTGTAAGAGCTTCATAGCCAGGTTTACTACAATCCACCATCAACCTACAGAGTCCAATGAAAAAAAAATTATTAAACAGAAATTTACATTGATAGTTAGATAAATTAAACCTGCATTAGCCTAATATATCAACTAGGACATTGATCCTTATATTGTTGCATGAAAAGAAATGAAAATGAGGGACTTTAAAAAAAATGCTAAGGATCACTTTTATTAACCACAAGTACAAAATGTGAACTGAATTTCAAACTACAAGTTGGTAGCATGTACTTAAGATGAAGAAATCATTATGACCCCAATTAACATGAAATCAATTGCAAAGTAACGCCAAGACTGTTTCCTTCAACACAAAAATCGTAAATGCATTCACCCATTGCAGTTCATTCAAAATTGAGAAGTAGCTAAGCAAGCGTAACATTCGAACTTAGAAAGCATGAAATGAACTTGAAAAAAGGAATTACATTTTACTGCCAACAAGGCTTCTAAGGTGCAAATAGCCAATGAGATCCTTTTTTCTAATCTTTATTATTTTTGTCCAGTATGTTCACTTAAAAGAAAACTATATTCTATTTTCTAGATCTTTAGTTAAGAAATAAACAATAAAATTAAATCATCAAATAGCAAAAAAATCAAATGCATTAAAACTTGCACAAACATTCAGGAGGAGGAGAAGTTATCACCTAGGAGAATCACATGCAGCGCAATAAAAGCATTAGAATTAGCCCAAAGGAAGGGAAAAAATATGCTTCACGAATGGTCCTACAACACTGAAACATAAAACAATAGATAATGATGAAGCACCACAAACCAGTCCAAAGACAAGCAAAATCACCTACACCATCAATCCTAATCACCAATCGGAGTAGAAAATCATCCAAAATTTAAGTTAAGTCACTGAATAAATAAGGCTTCAATCTTAGAACATGTCATAATCAGTGTTTAGCATTCAAAAATTGTGTAAGATACAGGGGGTTTGGGACAATTAGAGCTGGGCAACGAGAGGTACGGAGGAATGGAAGCGAGAGTGGTAAAGAGAGGAGATTGAACAATACGACAAAGTAGGGAAAAATCAAATCGTGGAAGAAGAATTCTAGTATGAAAATATATTGGAGACTACCTGAAATCTTAGATTTGAAATTTTGACGGGCAGTTTTTATTTTGCCTTCCAGTAAGACCCCTTTCTCTACTCCAACCGAGATGCCCATTCATTCTAATCCACTGAAGTAGATGCTTACAATTTCAAAAAGTTTATCTTGTGATTGTTAAATTGACCAAAAATGCAAGAAAAAAGCAATTGACAAAACAGAGATGAAAATAACATATCTACTTAAAAAACCTACACCATCGCTTTTCCTTGAAGTCTGCCATTGCATCGGAAGGGTCTTTAAAGTGTGTCCATGATTGTATAAATTTAGATCTGGGTGCTAGAGAGGAAGAGGGGAACCATATGTCTACGAAAACTGAAAATTGATAGAAAGGGAAAGAGAAATAGAAGGAGAAAGGTGCAGAGGAGGTTGCGATTGAACTTTCGAGAGCTCTGATCTGAGAACAATATTTGAAAAAGTAGCCTTGCAAGTATGGAAGGCTTGGAATTCATGTGGTGCTACGCTTGACAAGTGCTGTGCCGGGAATGGTTAAAAAATTTTCAATGCGCGGCTCTGCTAAAAATTGAAAGGGACCAAAATTTTGAAATTTTCACAAAAAAGCACCCATGATTTTCCACCAATAACATGAAACTTTGGCCCACTCGAATCAGTATTTGGAGGGAAGCTTTCCCGCACTCATTTTGGCTCCAATTTTTGATGAGGTATTATTGTCCTTTTCCTTGCTATAAGTCTCTTAATAGTGTCAAGCTTTCTACTTCTTGCTAAAGTTGTTGTCGTTAATACCCTTTTTGTTTTAGTAAACGGAGGAAAGTTATAAAGAACTGGTGTTTTATTGAAAAATATATTTTTTTTCATCCGATAAATAAATTTATTTATGAAAAAATGGGTACTCTGTTCTTATAATAGAGAAAAACTATAAAGAGTTGGTATTTTATTGAAAAACGGGTTCATTTTTATTTTATTCGATAAATAATATTTTTTTTAGAAAAATGGGTACTATATTCTTATCATGGAGGAAAGTCATAAAGAACTGATTTTTATTGAAAAAAGAGTTTATTTTTATTTTATTCGATAAACAAATTTATTTATGGCAAAATGGATACTCTTTTCTTATAAGGAAGGAAAGCCATAAAGAACTGATGTTTTATTGAGAAACGGGTTCATTTTTATTTTTTCGATAAATAATTTTTTATCTGATAAATAAATTTATTTATGGCAAAATAGGTACACGATTCTTATAATAGAGGAAAGGCATAAAGAGTTAGGATTTTATTGAAAAAAGGGTTTATTTTTATTTTATCCAATAAATAATTTTTTTTAGAAAAATGGGTACTCTGCTCTTATAATGGAAGAAAGTCATAAAGAGTTCATTTTTTTTTATTGAAAAACGGATTTATTATAATTTTATTCCAGCCAACTGTGACCCATTTTCCCACTAACCTAAGTTAGACGGACTAAATCATTGAGTTTGTTAACCACAGTCAAAATTAACACAGAAGTAGCTGACTCAAATCACTCAATCCTTTATGACTTATACTAAATCAATACTAGGAAGCTTATTTGAAATAACAATAAAATATTTTATAAATGATTAAAACTTAGTACATTAGTTAGTAAGTACTCGTAACATACTTGTATAATATATGATTATATGTATAATTTAATATTCTACATGTGATATTCTACATGTAACTAGGAAGATTTGTTGTTATTGTTATCCAAACTTTCAAACTTTTTAAAAATTGAAAATGATTACAAACTTACTTTTCTACAATTAGTATAATTTGTTAATTAGCCAAAATTCTAGCAAAAGGCAAGCAAATGCAACTTGTAATCAATCCATTCTGATGCATGTAAAAATAAGGTAGCATTGTGCAAATAAATAAAAAAATTCACTTTATATAGTTCATTGTGACAACCAGGCTTATTCCCACATTTGTTTGAATTTTGATTACAATGGATATAACCTATTCCCTCCAAACCCCAAATTTTGAATTACAACATTCAACCAAAACATGCCCAAACTCTCAGGCTCGGTCATACAAGGACAACTAGTGTGAATATCCATACTACGCACGGTGCTTACATTATTAAAATAAATTAAAAGATTATACCATTTTAATTTGAAAAAAGTTAAAAAAATTATACCAACATAATTAAAATTTAAGATTTGACTAACAATAGTTCAAAATATGACAAAAACTGTAAATCATTCAAGAATTGTGTTTTTGCGAAAGATGAATCCTAAAATGATAATAATAATTTATATTAGAAAATGAATGATATTTGGATAGAAATAAATGTAATTGCATGTTTTATTTGATTTTCAAATGAAATACTTACCAATATTATGCATTCGGTTTGATAATCTTGTACAAAGGCGCGAATATTTTTTACACCAATCAACTTTTAGTATGAAAATTAATATTGGTGGTTTAATTAATTCTATTGAATTTTGAAGAATTCGTACTACAAAAAAAGTTCAGCAAGACTTGTATTTTTTTGAAGTGAACTTGCTGAATCTTTTTAAAATATTTCATTGGGATCACTATGGTGTGGGATTCGCTTTGTGATTAGTTATTTTTTTTCTTTGTAATCTTACAGGTTTGAAATTAAGATGCTGTTGAAATCAATAATGGAACCAATGGGGGCTAATGGAGGTCATAGCCCTCCTCCCCAAGTTTTAAAAATTTTAAATTATATAAATATTTGTGTAAAATAAAACTGGTCCTCCAAATTTATTATAATTTTAGTTTATATTATGAGAATATATAAGTATATATATGTACGTGTATGCGTGAAATAACTACATTTGGGTGGGATCACCATAGTGTAAAATTCATTTTGTGATAAGTTATTTTCTCTTTTGTAATCTTGCAGGTTTGGAACTAAGACGCTATTGAAATGTGTTTGGATAGAGTGTTATTTAAAATATTATTTGAAATAATTATGATAGCACTTTTTGTGATATGATGTATGTGAGATAAAAAAATGGATTGAAAAATGTGTTTATAATATAAGCAAAATATTATTTGAAAAAATCTGCTATCCAAACACTTCCAAACTAATAGGGGCTAATCGGGGCCATAGGTCCCTTCTTTTCAAAGTTTTAAAAATTTTAATTCATATTGTGTAAATATTTGTGTAAAAAAAAATTAGCCCTTCTAATTTTTTATAATTTTAGTTTATATTATGAATATATATATGTATATATATGTATGCGTGTGTGTGTGTGTGTGAATTAACTACCTTTGAATTAATTTTTTATTAAAATTTTTTTATTTTTTAATCCCTTTATAATTTGTGAATGATTGTGAGAGTAAAATATATTATGACAATAAGATACGTTGAATTGTGAAAATTGTAATTTAAACAGGCTACTAAATTTTGGATATTTGACTTTCGTAGTTGCGAATTTCTTAAATTAACGGTTAGTTATTACTATCAGTGATATGATAAGTGTCAGTAATAAATGTGAGATGTGAATTGAAATTTGCAGATATCATTTTACAGGGGTGGTTATTATCTGTTAGTTAAAGTTTAGGAGTTTGAATTTTACGGGGTAGTGAAAAAAACGTGCGGGAAATGTGGGAAAAATATGAGCATAATTATAGGATTTGTAGGAGCGGTTACATGATTAGTTAAGAGATAAACATTTTTTAATTATAAAAATGTAAAATTCTATTAAAATAACATTCAAACTTTTGACAATTTTGGAAGCTCCCTATCCAAAACCCCCTCAGCAATACATATAGATATACTAAATGATAGTTATGGTAGCGAAATAGTTTTTACCTAATATAACATGTTGTTGCACTTTTAGCGATCATTTGATTTATTGTTGGACCTATTCATCTAAATAGAATAACACCTAAAATTATGGAAGTAATAAGTTTCCTATCTAAAATAGTAAGTTAAGCCTAATAGATTAGTAACTTTTATATCTCAAAAGGTAAATTGGAATAAATATTAAACTTAATTTTTAAATAAGTAGATTACTACTTTATATCCCAAACTTACTTTTAAAAGAGTAAATTTAGTTCAAATAATAGTAAGTTTTTATACATAAATAGTAATTCTTACTAATAAATAGAAATGTATAAAAGTATTTATCGAAAAAAAGTATAAGAACGAGTACCCATTTTCCTTAAATAAATATTTATTTATCTGACAACATTATATTGAAATGCATTTTTCGATAATAAAACCAGTTCTATATGGCTTTCCCCCATTATAAGTAAAGATTAAACCCATTTTCCGTAGAGGTCCATTCATATATTCAAACGTGTGTTTCAATTTAAAAGTTTCAACTCTTTATGGCTTTCCTCTCTTACAACAACATAATACCCAAGGTGCCTTAAAGACACAATGTTTTATCAGATAAAATGAAAATAATCCCGTTGTTGAATAAAAGACCAGCTCTTTATGTCTTTTGGACCATTACACGAACAGAGTAGCAAGGTGCCTTAAATAGAAATGTATTTATCGAAAAAAAAAGTATAGTTAAACCCGTTGTCTTATAAACGACCAGCTCTTTATGGCTTTCGTCCATCATAGAGTCAGGAGTACCCAATTTTCTTAAATTGGGTACTTCATTTATCGGAAAGCATACAAAATAAACACATCGGTGTTTATTAAAAGAACCCCACTTTTCAATGCTTTCGTCCGATTTCGCGCTTCTTCCTTACTACTATACATACTGTGTTTAGCTTATCCGCCAAGCTTCGCGCCTTTTTTCCCTGCCCTTACTTCAGCGTACGACCCCCTCACTTTGGAAGTTGCCTAATTTAGGCACTCCACATTTTACATTTGCAGTTGTAATCCCCCAACACCCAACAGCCCTCCAGGTTGCAGGTAAAGAAACCCTTTACAGGTGTCCATCATCCACACTTCCCCTATCATTTGTGGTCACAATCATACCGCAGCAACTTTCCACACCTCTTCTCTGATTCCTAAACATACTGCAGCAACATCCATATAAATATCCTTTGCCATACAGATTGCAATCCATTAACTCAATAATACTGGGAATGAAACACCGATAGACTCAAAAAAGAGTGGCTGAAAAATTTGTGACAGCAAAAACAGAAGAAAAAGCAAAAGAATCGGAACTGAAAACCAAGGAGGAGCTGAAGCCCTGGGAGCAGCGCTCTGTTGTGATCACCATTCCTCGTTTTGACTACAACGCCTCTTCTTCTCTCCTCAGTCATTCCCACTCCGGATTCCTCATCACCTGCCCCATCAGTAAGGCCTCTCATCCCATCTCTTCTGTCCAGAAAGTTATGTTTTTTTGTTATTTTTGTACTTTATTGGCATTTATTTATGTAATTTGCTTCTGGGTTTTTTGAAAATTTTCAATTTGATTGTTTGGGATAGTCCGGGCAGTGTGGTGATTGATAAAAATGCTTCCTTTGTTATGTAGAGAGGGAGATGAGTGCAACAAAAGAAGCCATGTCAATTTTTGAAAAGGTAATGAATTCTGCTGGTTTTGTCTCGTCAGTTCTTTGGAATAATGTCACAATAAGGAAATTTTAGACATAAAGAAAATTCATGCTGACTTCAGAATCAGGACAGTTAAATTGGTTTAGTGAACTTGGTTTTATGGGATTCTTAAATTCCGGGCAAGGTTGGGAACTTGGGGTTTTTGTAAGTGAACAAGACTGTAGCGGGCTTGAATTACCGATGTAATGTGTTTGCAGCTGTAATTGTTTTGGTTTAAGATGAAGAGTAGCAATTTTATGGAATAGATGTTTGAATGATTAAGCATAAGTAAACAGCAAATGGGATGGCAACAAATTGATAAAACTGATGAAGTTTGGAGAACTGGGTGAGCTATGCAGAAGGTAGGCACAGGCATGTTGTGTTGTTCAAATGCAACAGGTGTTGATGGGGGAAAAACAAACTAGCTAAAGTTGTTTACCGTTTTAAACGTGATAACTTTTTGGAAATGAAGTGTAATGCTAATGGTCTTCATTTGTGAGAATAATGGCAAAATTATGCATGCAACACTATTTCCATCTGTTGAACTTAGTCTAGGAAAAACGTTGATGATTTTTGGGTTCTAAACTTGATTAAGATTTCAGTTTGCAGACAAACAGAAGGATAAGATGTCAATTATCCTGCCGATAGGTTATTAACATCTGAGTCTAGTAGCTGGCTTCAAATTTTTTTTCCAATAAATTTTTCCAATGATCTTCCACTTCATCCATTTATTTGTAGCCTGTGCATTTTTGGGTCACAGATTAGTATGGTTTAGTCCTTGTTTACAAGTCTTATTCAACATGTTTTGCTTACACACTGTCATTTGTCACTTGGTTCAATCAAGTGACTCTGCTTAAGTCTGCTGTGCCTTCTTGAGTAAATGACATGATCTGACATCCAAAATGCAGCACTGGTTAATCACTCACAGCTTTCCAGTATATATATATATATATATGACTTACCAATTTCCTTGAATTTGAAGAGGCTTATGGATACATAGTAACCTTAGCTTAGGCTTGAGCACATAACTGATACAGGTTAAGCACAAATTCACCTTACTAATACGGAACCTTTGCATTGTTTTCTTTGAAAATAAATCATAAACAACAGATAGAAGATATGCAATATTTTCTGCCGTAAGAAAAATTTTTTAAATATAAAAGCAATTTAATAAGTGTATTGTTATATTTCTCTAAAGAATGACATGGTCTTAAGTGATCATATTTCTGGAAGGAGAAGACTGTTAGTCAAATTTTGTTTGGCATTTGAGACATCAGATATTATATGCACGAAATATATAGCTGATTGCCAATCATCTATTTTGAGTTCTCAAGAAATAGATATATAAGCTTCAGTTTTGCTTTTAACATTAAAAAGGCATTCTTCGTTGCAGCAGCTTTGGATAATTGTCTTTTATTCATACCTAAAGGGACTTGTGTAGGCATGAGATGTTGCACTCTTCTAGGGCCCAAATAATAAGTGGACAATTTAGAGTTAGCTTAAAATCTTGTGGCAGACAACTTGTTTGGAATTGTTTTTGGATATATTTACACCAGAGGCCAAGCGTTGCTGAGGCTTATCACTATGTGAAAGAAATGAATGAGTTTCAGTTATATTTGAAGTCCTCTCCAAAGCCTGTATCGTTTTTATTTCTTGGACCTCTCTCGTTGCAAAGGGAAGACAAATGATAAACCAACTTGGAGAATGGGGAGGTGTGCATCTGGTGCTTGCAAGATTCTATTCTTTTGACTTCACGGAGTTTTTATAAAAGCTGTGTGTGCTGAATGTTTTCTTAGGGCTTCAAACTGATGTTGATATATTGATACATTATGCGTTCCATTCGTTTTTTATGAATGCCATCAATATTCACGACTGATGCAACCAATGAAGAGTTTAAGGGAAGAGTAAATTTTAATATTCTTGGGAACTTGGCTGAAGATCCAATTTACCCACTTTGAAGAATGGGTAATCTTTTTGGGATCTCGATTATTTATTAAAAATTTAAATTCTACATATTTCAGTAGACTTAAAATTTATGGTCCTTTAGTAGCTTATGGGTATTGGGTAAACTGACAGTGGAGGACACTTCGGCCATTGTTTGAGACCATAGGCTTATTCGTTGACTTTGTTGGAAGCGCTTTTAATTGGAATGTTGGGATTCATCACCTCAATTTCCTGTCATAAGATATTCTGGTCCCCAGGGCTGAGCTGAAGCCCAGTTATTGCATGTACTATTGTACACACACCCCACAGACCCAGGTTTGTTAGGCCATCCATGAAGGAGTTATTTAAGTTATTCACTGGTGAATTTTTTATGCATCTTTGTCTTGGAAGTGATGTCCTAAACCTTTGTGTCATATGTGGCTTTCTTCCTGACATTTTACTCTCATCTTCCATTGCATGTGGTAGTTTCTTTTCCCGTCCTTGAATATACACCAATGTGAAAGTAAGAGTTCAACCTGTCTTCCCCACTGTCAAATAACATTCAGTGTTAAAAGCTTGTGTTCAAATTTTGTGTGAATGAGTTTGCTGCTTTGAGGACTATTAGTTAAAAGAGTTCAGGACATTTTTATTGATCAGCAGCTTGTGTAAGTCAGAAGCTATTTTAGTGTACTTCTAATGGATTTCAAAAGCTGGGGAAGTGTTTTGTTATCTGGGCATGGGTCTTAAGCTTGAAGCATGCTCTATGTTGTTGGAATATTGAGTTGCTGAATTTGTGCACTAAATAGGGCTCTAGGATACAATCGGTGCAGAAAATTAGAACAGAAGTAGGGAAGAAGAAATTTAGAAACCGTTGCGTCCATGGGGATACTATTTTGTACCAGTTCTCCTTTTCAAACTGCCAACATAGAGATCTGATACATCACTCCTACAGTGGACAACCTTGCAGATTCTCCAAATCTCATGTTATTTTCATATGCATCAATAACTATCTGTATTCTTCTACTTCCATCAGTTGCAGCTATAGAAGACTTTTATATCCTGATTGCTGATTGAAACCTGAAGAATTCCATGAGAACAGAAATATCTGCTACCAAATCGAACTATTGACTTTTAAAGATGAGAATCCCTCTGAATCCTCCTATGGAGATAATAGAATTATGTGTCAAATATAGATAATCTTTTCTTACTGGCTATTCTATGTAAACTGTTTTCTCTTGGAAAATGGTGGAGAAATGAAGTGAGTCTGGCTAGCTGGTGGTGATCTATCGTCATTCTTTACTTTTTCTTTTCATTAATTTTTTTTCAAAATTTGATTGACTTTTAGCACTTCTGATCTTAGAACAATGCTTCTTTCTACAACTTTTTTGCTAACCCGGTTCTATCTTGATAGCTGTATTAATTTATGAAATCTTGGTTAAAAGAGTGACAATTAGCACAAGGATAATCAGAAATTTATTGTACAACAGATGGTCCAGGGGCAGAATACTCGAGTTTGGGAGCAATTCTGACATAATTGTTTGATATGATTATTAGTAGAGAAATTGCAGTTTAATGAAATGTAATTCTTGAAGATAATAGCCTATGGCTTTTATATACTTATGCTACTGAACTTGTGCAGAATCAGCATGCATGATATTTCTTCACCATCTTTTCTTTTTTCTTTTTCTTTTTTTTATAGATGATCTGATTGATTCATCCAATTTCATATATCTGAACTATCTCAATGGGAAGCCTGCTTGCATCTAAAAGGTGCTTGCATCTAAAAGGTGTAAAGTGTAAATCAGCTTGGTGTCTTGTTACCTGTAATTGCAGTACATTTTCTTACATAACTTGTTGTGTATGTAAAACTAAATAAGTTAATTCAAGTTGCGTTTATATTCTGTGAGATGTTGACCAGTTGTACGATTAAATATGATTTGCAGTATGTCAGATCTTTGAGTATTCTAAATGCTAAAGGTTCTGAAAGTTTGGATGAGAATATGTCAGCTAAGAAGAGGAGAATATCTGTAAGTACAGAGGAGGAACTTGGCAACAGTTTGGAGAGGAAAGATGTGGCCGATGACTTTGGAGAACTGGTAATAGTTTAAGTCTGGTATTTTATTTTGTACACATGCTCGTACAGATAAATTAACATGTATGACGACCTGCAAATCTACAAAAAAAATGAAGAGGGTGGGGATTTGTCTGTAAGAACAGGTAATACGACTTGTATGCATGAAAAAATAAGAACAAGTTTATTAAAACAACTAGAGCCAGAATCTAATGGAAGATTCAGAAGTTTTTTTCTCAGTGGCTGTTTGGCTTCTTTACCTTTTGGTTCTGAGCTAGAGACTCCACAACTAGAGCAAATTTTGCACCATGGCATGTCCTGCTTGGCATAGTTATATTTTTCATGGCAATATTGAGTGATGTGACCGGCTTAATTGAGAAATTCATCTTCACGGGCTTAAGAAGGGGGCAAGAAGCATTGGTGGTCAACTTCACTAGCCTGTTCATCCTCCTCTTTGGAGTATCCGTTGGCTTCACTGTTCTTCTTCCAAGAAGTTAATAAAGAAGTAGTCATTGGAAAATCTTGTAATGTTTGGTTTTATTTATAGTAGTCATTGGACTAAACATTTTGTTAGAGTAATGATTCCCATGTTTGTTACAGGTGTTCTGAGTATTTGAATAGTTTATTTGGTCAAATAGTTCTTTTAAAGCCTACATTTTATGCATGAGATTTGTGACATTGGCATATGAACTTTTTTGGGACTATTGGAGCAGGAAAATGGCCATCATTTGTGTGTACTAGTACTAAAAAGGGGCTCAGTTTTGGACTGAACGAAAACTCTCAGTGCAGGTTTGAAAATAAGCTATTAGCTAGTAGATCAAGTTGATGATTTGAACAACAAAATCTTGCCCCCTTCAATCTGCAATTTGGCTATGTCAAATTAGTAAATTGTCAAGTTAATTATGAAAATTTCTTAAAGCTCTATAAAAATGCCAGTATACAATAATCAGTTTATGTACTGGTCAAGGAATGGCCCAGAAGCTTGAGCCTATATATATATATATCTGTGAACATTTTTCAGTACTTGAGACCAATGAGCATTAAGACCTGATTGACAATATTTTCTTTTCCTGAATCACATTCTTCTCTTTGAATTCGGCCTAGTATACAATAGTTCACATACCCTGTTTGCATTATCATCTTTGACCACATAAAATCATCATAATTGAGGAAAATTTGAACTCTTGATTGAAAAGCAAAGAACTATATGGAGATTTTCACCTAACATGCAGTTGTAACCACGTCTGCAGGCTATCACCAACAGAGTTTCCAATCAATCACATTGCCTGAAAGACATACTTTCCACTCACAGAGTTTCTAATCTACACAGCACTTCAAATCCATATGTGAGCCCACGAGTTCTATAAAAGCTTGTTCATTTAATTAAACTGTAACAACACAAAATTGCATTAGACTGATCCCATAGAATTATCCCTGCCAAGAATTGCAAAATTAGAAAGTAATTAGCATCACTTCGCTCTAAACATCTATTCTGACTAAAATGGTGCTGCAAATCTACCTATAGCACACGAATTTTGGAAAGAAATTCAAGATATGAAAGCCACTATGCAGTCAGACTTCGGCCACACCAAATAGTACAACTTGTGTCTGAAGTATCAGTAGCGTAACCTTTTTTCCGTATCATATTTTGCCGATATAAACTACACATGTATGAAAGATCAGCATGAGATAAAACAAAGTTCATTACCTTTGCAACAGCAAGTGAGCTTAAGAACATATTACAACACAATTCAGGTGACTCAATGAACAGAAGAGAACCAGCTTAAAAGCTCCTGTCAATTTCCAATGCCAAATGTACTAGTGCATGTTGATTACTCACAGTAAACCAGTTCATTGGCAGCTCTAACACACAACAGATTTATGTGAACAAGTATACAAACTCTGAAAAAGTAAAGTGCGGTTGTAAAACAAAGCAAAGTAAAAGAACGAAAGAAATGTGATTGGATCATTGCCCGGGATAGATGCTAAAATCCAGATCAACTATGAAATGAAGACCAGAAATTCAGCACTACCAAGAAGAATGAAACAAAAAAGCTCGCATTCACCAACTTTTGATAGATAATCTGCACATAAGGATTTTGAGAACGTATGCTAAGAGCTGCCTTCTAAAACATAAAAAAAAATCCCTCCTCTTTCATTCGGACTTGGGACTAGGCATGGCCACAGTTTTAGAACCGACGGTTCTGGTTCTTCAAAGAGGTAGAACCAGAACCGCATAGTTCTGATTTCGGTTCCTTATAGTTCTGGTTCTGGTTCCGTATGGTACCTTACAATTTTATTTAATTCTTTATCTTTACCAATTTTAATACGAATATAACAATATATTTAAATTTTCAAATAGAATGTACAAAAATAAATACAAAATAAAGATCATATTTTAATTTTATCATTATTCTACAAAGTAAGAAGTAATAAATAGACAATACAAATTTTATAAAAAGTGCATTACATTGTCAAATTAAAAAATACATTACACTATCAAATGGTTGTTATGTGTTGACTTTCTTGAGTTGGACAATCATCAATGTTGAAGATTTCATTTGAAGAAATATTATTGTAAAAAATATTTTTTTGCTTGCTTGATTAATTTGAAGATGAGCTACTACTATCAAAACTTGCCATTTTTTGATAGCAAATAAGCAAAAAAAAAATTTGTAAGTAATAATTTAATACTTACAAATTATAATGATAGATATTAGACGAATAGAAATAATTAAATAATTAGTAAAATATATAGAAAGTCCATAAAATTTAAACTTTCTTAAAACCTATTAAACACAACTATTTTTTTTGAATTATCTCACTACTTATATTAATTATTTTTAATTATTTTTAACGGTTCTGGAACCGGCGGTTCTGGTTCTGGTTCTATTTTTTAGAGAACCAAAACCGGAACCTTTATCCACGGTTCTGCCACGATTCTGGTTCCGGTTCTGATCCGGTTCCGGTCCAGTTCCCGTTCCAAATGGAACCATGGCCATGCCTACTTGGGACCGGCTGTGTGATGTATTGTGTCAACACAGGTGGAGTTAAAAAACTTCATGTCTCTAGTGCCAAGCATGATAAGCCATCTCTTCACGATCATAAACAAGTCACCTTGGACAATGAATACTCCCTATGCCATTGAATGCAAGGAAAGTTGACGAGTACTCCCACTACTACAAAAATAGTCTTTAGTGACATACTTATTATGACACTTTTAGCAAAATGTCATAATACAATCTTAATATGACATGCAATAGGAATGGTCATTAAAAAGGAAAAGGAGACACCAAAACAATGTCGTAATGATAGAAATGGATTGAAAAAAAAAACAGAAAATGCTGAAACAAAATGGCGCTCCACTAAGGCGCCTTTTTTTTTCAGGAAAATTTGTAAGCCTCTCTCTAGAACCTACCCCTCAAGCTCTACTCTTTCCTCTCCCAATTTTTCTCCGAATAGAACCAATCATCCCAATCGAGCCAGAGAACCAATCATGCATCATCATACACAACATCCATTCTCATGCTCTCGCACCTTGTCTCATTGCACCGTTCTTTATCTCTCTAAGTAACTCTCGGATCCGTGGTTTGATTGCGAAGAGGAATTAGGGCATTTGAAGCTAGTGATAATTATGCCATTTAAGGGTAGAGGAAGGCAAGATTGTGTTGGCAGACAAATGGTTAGTCTGCATTTGATTTTTGAAAGTTATTTGCTTTTCGTGCCTAATTTTTTCCGTCCCTTGATTCAATTTTCTGTTGAGTTTTTCTTGCAAAATTAGGTTAGAAATTCTGATATTAAGTGGGTTATTCTATTTGTCATGAGTTTGGACTGATTTCAAGCATTTAGTGTTATACTTTTCTAGCCAAAAACGTGAAGTCTAATGATGTCTGCTATGTGTTTGCTGTTTTGCCAAAAAGAAACTTTCGAAATATAGCTGCTTGGTTTGAATAGTTGTTTAACTAGTTTTAATGCTGCTGGTTGAACTTGAAGATGCTTAAATTATGTGCTCCTAAACAAGGCAATATTGGGCAATAC
Organism: Coffea eugenioides; assembly: GCF_003713205.1. Classification (NCBI taxonomy): domain Eukaryota; kingdom Viridiplantae; phylum Streptophyta; class Magnoliopsida; order Gentianales; family Rubiaceae; genus Coffea; species Coffea eugenioides. The sequence continues at coordinate 29,911,295 of NC_040045.1, read as the reverse complement.
TTGAGTGGTTGGTAATTATCAAGTTCTTGGATTTGGATTCGGATTGTGATAAGAAACCAAATAGAGTTTAAGCTTTATTAGTCTAGTTTAAGCATCTTATTTTCAGCTTTGTTCATTGTTTATTTGATGGCTCTTGGAATTTGGTTTATTTGTTCTTCCTTGTTATTGGATTTTGGTGTTTTGTTAGGAAGATAGAGAGTCATCAAGAGACTAATAATGTGCAGTAACATACTTACAGGAGGGTGATATTGTATGATTATATGTACTATTGTGAGAAGATTTGGAACTGAATTGATACATATAGTTGTTGAAGATGGACATATTGAAGTAGAAATTGAAATTTTTTGAATTTAACTCTTCAAAAACTAGGAACTAGCACCTGTTTTGGTTCTTACTATACTTTAGGTTTTAAATGTTACATCACTAATATGTCTTTACTTTCGACCAACTCCATTTTGTGGCAGAACTAATATGGCATGGTGTAGCAAATAAACTCATCAAATTTAGAATGTGTGGCTCTACTAAAATGGTTTAGAGATTCAATATAGTTTAGTAATACAACTGTCAAACCAAATCTTAGTTTGCCCTCATTCATGGTATATCTCATTTTCTGATGTAAGTAAACTTCAATCATTCTTATATCTTTGGGACAAAGATGCACCGTTCTTTTATGACTATCAAGCACTGCTTTTTTTTTAGACTATCTTTTTTTTCCTCTTTATCCTTTTAGCTTAGGTGACTATGGGCCTGTTTGGAACTTGAGTTTTTTAGGAGTTTGTCTAAAACTTTACTGTAGTGCACTGTAGAAGTTTTTGAAAAAATTTTGTAGAAATTTTTGTAAGGTGAAAAACTTTTTTTTCCTTTTCTTTTTTTACTTTCTTTTTTCTTTTTCTTTCTTTCCTTTTTCTTTTTCCTCTCTTCTTCTTCTTCCTTCCCCTTCCCCTCCCCTTCCCGTTACCTCTGCCTCCACCTCCACCACCTCCGCCAGCACCACCTCTTCTTCTTTTCTTTTTTTTTTTGCTTTTCTCCTCTCTCCCCCTCCTCTCCCTCCCCCGTCAACCCTTTCCTCCCTCTCCCCCGCCACCCCCAAACTTTTCCACCATCCCTTTCCTCTCCACTCTGCCCGCCACCCCTCTCTCTCCCCCCGCCACCCTCTCTGCCCACCATCCCTAGTCTTGGAACTCCGCCGCCACCCCCCTCTGCCCGCCAACCCTCCCTCTCCCTCTACCACCACCCCTTTCCTCTCCTCTCCCCTCCCATTCGCACTCCGACGCCAGAGGAAGGCCGGTCATGGACCATTATTTTTTTTAGCTTTTTCTCTCCCCCTCTCCCCCTCTCCTCTTCCCATCCGCCACCCTCCCCCTCCCTTAGCTGCGATCTGGTCGAGCGACTAGGCCTGTCAACGGGCCGGGTCCGGGCAGAATTGATAAATTCGGACTCGGACCCATCATACTGTATTAAATTCCGGACCCGACCCAAATACCCGATGGGTCTCTTAATCTTTCTCCCGGAACCGCACCCGTCGAGTCCCGAGTCCGGGTCGGGCCTACCCGGATAAGGCCCGTCAAAAATCCTGGTTTTGCTACATCATCGGAATGGAACTTTGCTACATCATCAGCATGATCTGTGCAACAAACTCCGAATCAGATCTGGGACACAGCTTTTTGACCAACAACTTGTAAGTTCGCAAGTCAATTTTTGGTTCAAAACCTCTATACTGACCATAAAAGGAACAAACCAAAAACTGAAAAAAAAAATATTGAGAAAGCCAAACAAGCCTACAAAATTAGAAGATGCTATATTTTAGAAAAAGGAAATTTTTTTTAAAAAATATAGTTCTTTGTTCCGTATAAACAACTCATACCACATCAAAACAAAACAAACCAAGGGGACCATCAAAACATGCAAATCTCTTTATCCGAACCCAAAGAAAGCAAAGAATTCCACAACTTTTGCACACCAAACGCCGGAACTCCGAAACTCACACACACTGACAAAACGAAGCAAAAGAAAGGATGATTTTGTTCCCGGGTAAAAAAGAGAAGCTGAACTATATTTTTACTTGATTGGCAAATCCAATACCAAAACCAAGGAGAATACGACCGACAATCAGCATCCAAACCTTCCGAGCAAAACCATTGAGCAAAGCCCCCGCGAGAAACAAAACTCCCTCGAAAAGCATTGACAACTTTCTCCCCATTTTCCTGGTCACAGTTGAAGCCACAAGTAGAGCAAAACAGAAACTACTAGAAGCCTTGAAGAGCTGGGCTTCTTTGGAGCTGCAATCGTCAGCGTCAGGCGTCGGAGATGGATTTGGCTTCTCCTGTTCCACGGCGGACTGGCGGAGGGTGAGGCACAGCAAAAGAGAAAAGAGAATGAGAGGGAGATGTGCGGCGGCGGGGGTATTAGGGTTCAAAAAATTGGGGAATGAAATACACGGTGTATGCCTTTTGGTGATTTATTGGTAAATTTTTTAATTATTAATTAATTAAAACGGGTTTGGGTCTAATACGGGTCGGAATGGTATATTCCGTATCCGACCCGCTTTTCTGTTAGATAAAATGGGTCCAGGTCTGGGTTCGGGTCCGGGTCTCGGTTCTATATACCTACCCGTACCCGAAAAATGTTGGCGGGTCCCGTCCGGGTCTGGGTCCAGACCCGGACCGTTGACAGCCCTACGCGTGACCAGATCGCACCTAGCAGGAGTGGGAGGGAGAGGGGAAGAGGGTAGGAGAGGGGGTGAGGGTGAGGGTGAGGGACAAAAAAAAAATTTTGAGGTGACCGGCGCCGGAATAGGTGACCGGAGCCGGGAGAGGTGGTGATAGTTATTGGTGGCTGGCGTGGTGGGTTGAGTGAGAGAGGAAAAAGAAGAAAAGTTTTTGGGAAATTTTTTGTGCATTAGATTTTTGGGAGTGTGTAGGTAAAAAATTTTGAAAAGTTTTTTGGGGTTCCTGTAGCAAAAGTTGTTAAAAAAAAGAAAAGTTTTTTGGGGTTCCTGTAGCAAAAGTTGTTAAAAACCTAGTAGCTAAAAAACTTGGGTAAAAAACTCAATTCCAAACAGGGCCTATATTTGGACAACACATAATCAAGTTCAATAGAGGATCTACTGCTTAAAGAGGATACAAGGAGAAGAAGAAAAAGGTTTGACCAACTTCATTAGCTGCATTTTATGTTAGGTAAGTACTAAGACCTATGATTAGTTATAATAAATTGAGTCCATAACTATTGTTTAGGTTCATTAATTGGAACTAGTACTTAATATGTTTTTGTTGTTGTTCAAATTTAACTTGAAATGCTGTAGCTATATTCCAATCTTATTACTTGAATGCTAGACATTTTTGGCAACAATTTATTGTTTAGATTTTACTTTTTCAATTATTGGAATGAAATGCTAAACCACTGAAATTTGGGCTGGTTTATAGTATCATGTAATGAATTTCTGTTTAGAAGTTGCTCTCTTATGTGTGATTTTCACAAACTTTGTAAAATTGGTATTTTCAAGGTTAGGGATAAAGTTACAATAAGGAGCATGATTGATCCAAACAAAATTTTGGCTGTTGGAGTGGTTAGAAGTTTGGATCCTACGCTAAAGTTGGTGACACACTTTTGGGGTCACATTGGTGTGAAGTTCATGTGAATGTGCCAATGGAGAGTAATAAGGAGTTGATGTGGCCATACCATAATTTCTGAAAGATTGGAGATGCAATTGGAGTGGCTATTGCTTGGCCAATAAATCTAGTACTTTTTTTGTCATACCTTTACCATTTGTCTAATATAGTTATTATTTGTTTTCTGATGTTAAAACTGTAAAATAAGACCTATGTGAATTGCAATTTGTCTTGTTTGGTTTACGACACTTGTAGGAGAGTATTGAAGAAAACTAAAGCAACATTGGGTCAAGTGGCAGTTTTTTTGAAGGCATTATCCTTGCTTTGTAGTTGAGTTGATGTCCTATGCTTCCTTTATATGTACACATGACTAATTTAAAACCATCTAAATTAGTATATAATTTATAGACACTTTTGGTGTGGATGGTTTGGATGATATACTTTTGTTCAAGTTTGGATGATTGTGTTGCTTATTTTATATTATTCTACTAGTTACGTTGCAATCCTTCAAAATTTAGGATCTGAGATGCTTGTGCAGTAGGATGAAATGTGGTTTCTGCTATCAGATGATGTGCAGCAGGAAGTTGGAACACTTTAATTTGGATGTTGTACTGATAAGTGGACAATATCATAAAATCCTAATCTAGTTACACTTCAAAAGTGTCATAATATTTCTATCTACTTATACTAAAAAAGCGTCATGATATGTTATTGTCCTTACACAAAAAAACATCATCATAGCTCCAATATATGACACTTATGAATATCACTTCTAATATATATAATTGAAATTAACGGTAACTATACCCCTACATTTCTTGTCATTTGAAAGTGTCATAATAGGCATAGATAATGACATTTAATAATGTCATAATAACAATAAATTGTGACGCTTAAAATTGTCATAAACCTATTGTGACGCTAGAATGAACGACGCTTCCAGTAGAGCGTCATTATAGCCTAAATGTCATGACATGAGTCTCTAATGACGCTTTTGAATGTCATAAAAGGACACTTTTTTTGTAGTGTCCCACTCAAAAACATGTAGAGCAGGCTGTATCAAATAGCAATAATTGGTTAATTCCCAGTCTTCAGCATGTGTGAGGGATGAAATGTCATCTAGCCTAGTAAAGGGAATTTGTTCAAGCATAACAATTTGATATGAATTCAACACTAATTGGCCCATATGACAATTATATTAAAGAAAGATGGCGCGCTCACAGGAGTTGGGTTAAAAACGTCCAAAAGACTCATCTTAACAATGGTAATGACAGTGGTTGGCCTGCACTATAGTTGCGGTGGAGTTCCCCCCATTGTCCCTCGCTGTGTGAGTGCAAGGACTTGGCTGCAGCTTGTTAATAGATTTTGTTTTTCGACTGCAAAGCTGTCCCTCTTGTGGCAATTGCAATCCCAATTTTTTTCAGAAGCACCTTTTTTTTGGTGCTATTTTGTGCTCTTTTTGCACTTATTCATTTTTAGGTCTCCTGAGAATCCAACTGGCTCACTCAGGAGATGTTTGACATGGGAACCACAACTGCACCCTCACTTATTATTTGGTATAGCGAGACTCCCGACTTGGCTTACTCTGTAACAACCGAACAGGGAACCACAACAGATACATGGCACTAACCTGCCCCTGATTGCTTTATCGCCTCACCAACTTATTAAGTATATTAAGATGTCAACTCCAATCACTAGGCGCAGACTTCAAGTTTTAACTCATACTTCTTTCAGTTTCTAAGCCAAGGTAGAAATGGAAAGAGGCCAATTAGTATTTCATTCACATCAAAAGCTACACCGTCGCATTATCACACAATTACAGGGCTAGTTGTTATGCGTGCAAAGGTGTGTGAAGTAGCTTTAGACAGATTCCCAATTATAGCTAACTTTGATGCCTGAAAGTGGAAGTACCCATCATTTTCACCTCTGCTATTTAGGCACATTTATAGGGAACTCACTTAGACATACTAATAAGAACTCAACTGATCATCAGTAGCTATTAAAATGTACACAAACAGTTAAAAAGTTAAGAAGATAGCGTTTATAGGCAGGCTAAATAGGGCAAAAAAGAGTCAAGTGCTGTTTAATTAACAAAAGGACAGAAATTTAATTATTGATCGTGTAGAGTATTTATGAGACATTAGAGTGGCAGACTTAAAATTATGCATTACCCTTTTTTTCTTTTGAAAACAATGACACCTCATGCACAATTGATAGATACGTGTTAGGCAGAGCTAAGCGAATTTTCTATTTTTGGGGGAAAAAAAGACATTCAATGCCTTTTTTCATTTTTTAAAATTTTCATTTTTTTTTTAAAAAAAATTCTTTCCCTACTAATAAAAAAGTAAAGGAATAAAGAAACCAAAATCCTTTAGTTTTTTGGATTTTTTTTTTCAATTTTCGGTCTTTACTTGCAAATAAAGAAGTAAAAAGGAAACCATAATCATTTTTCAATGTTTTCTTTTTTTAAAAAAATTCTTTTCCTACTAAAACAAGTAAACAAAAAAAAGAAACCAAAATATTTTTGTGCTTTTTTGGATTTTTGGATTTTTTTTGTCTTTTTTGTTTTTTTCAATATGTTTTGTTCTTTGCTTGCAAATAAAAAAGAAAAAAAAAGAGACGAAAATCTTTTTTCACTTTTTTGATTTTTCAATTTTTTTTTGAGAATTCTTTTCCTACCAAAGAAAATTAAACGAAAAAGAAGAAGCCAAATCTTTTTTGCTTTTTTGGATTTTTTGATTTTTTCAATGTTTTTTTAGCAAATAAAAAAGAAAAAAAAAAGGAGGAAACCAAAATCTTTTTTTCTTAAATTTTAAAATTTTTTTGTCTTTTGGTTTTTTCATTGTTTTTTGAAATTTCTGATTCTCTTCCTAGCTACTACTAGCCTAATTACTTAGCTAATAATCAGATAAACCAGTGAAAGAAATTGAGATTTTCAAACCTGCTGTTGTGCTTTGCCCGTCAAATCCTCAGCAACTCTGGACAAGGTCTGCAAATTCAGTTTCACGATTGTATCCACAAAGGCACACGTCTCTTCTTTCGTGTTGGCCTCGGCCGCATCAATCACGTAAGTCTCCACAACCACCGTCTCATTGCCGCCATTGGGGTGTAGGCTCATGATCGAGCGATAGTTCAACAACCGGTGGTCGCTGCTGACAATGCTGAACCTGAAGATGCGCTGATCATGATCAAGAATCTCGAGCCGCTCGATGTTATAGGAGGCTGGAAGTCCTGACGCGACATCCACACGGTGTAAGCATCCAACTTGGTTTGCCTGGCCATCTATGATTCTACAGGATCTCACGAATGGCTTGTACCATTGAGGATTTTCAAAGTCGGAAACCAGAGCCCAAACAACGGAGGCAAGAGCTGCGATAGTTTGGAACAAAGTAGATGAACATTCGTTCGGCTGCAAAACAGGGTTGTGGTGGCTGGAAACAGTTGTAGGAAGCTGAAAAACCATGGTTGTGGGGAGGGGTGTTGGAGGGTTGTTTATCAGTGAAAACGATGAGGGTTGTTTATCAGTGAAAAAGATGGAAGGAGTTTCTGTGAGGAAGTTGGAAGAATCGTAACGTGTATTTATATATAGACGTAGGAGAAATTGCTCCAATTCCTAAGAGGAGAAAGGACTATTACCAAACTAAGTAAGGATTAGGATTATGATTTCCTATGTGGAAAAGGATTGGATATCAGGTTCAAAGACCCGTTAGAAGTTAGAACTGGCAGTGGCGCAGGCTGGCTGGAGAACCATCCAAATTTGGGTTAATTGAATTACGCCATTAACTATTGGGTAAAATATAGAAATGCCCCTTGAGATCAAGTAAACATATAGAAAAACCCCCTATAGTTTTTAAACATATACTCCGGTACCTCATGGTTTGAAATTATTTTAAAAACCGATGGAAATCGTTGAATTAACGGGTTTGAAATACACGCGTTTCTTTGCGAGTATTTGTGCTAGAAACAAGCCAATTTTTAATTGATATACCTATTATACTCTTAGAGTTATAATACAAAAAAGTCCCCTGTGATTAATCAAACCTACAAAAAAAGCCCTTATGGTTTCAAATCATACAATACAATATCTCGTGATTTTGAATTAATGTGAAAATCGGCAAAAGTCATTTAAATTAATGAGTTCGAGTTTGAGATTCCTTGACTTGAAAAATAATTTTTTTAATTCAAAATTTTAGTTGACATACCTATTAAATACCTTAGAACTCATAAAATTTTCAAAAACAACCCAAAACTCCCAATACAACTCACCTTTATTTCTATATATAAAATAAATAAAAATTCTTAAATAAAACTCACCCTATTTCTATACATAAAATAAATAAATAAAACTTCCAAATACAGCTTATCTTATTCCTATGCACAAAATAAATAAATAAATAAAAACTACATGTAACCATGAGGGGCTTTTTCCATAGATTGGCTTAATCACAGGGTTTTCGGTAAGTTTACTTAATAGGATGGTTGTTAAAAGGTCTTTTATTGCTTATATATATATTAGGGTAATTATGTAATTTCGTCTGCCTCAGCTGGTTTTGACAATTTCCGTTGCTGTTTCAAATTATTTCAAACTATGAGAGGTCGAAATGTATGATTCGAAATCATAATGGACTTTTCCGTAGGTTAGCTTAACCACAAGGGATTTTTTGTATTTTACCCTACTTTTAAAGATTGAACATTTTCATTTTTTTTGTTGTTTTGTTAGAAGCATATATGTTACAAGTTTGAACATAACAAGTCGATATTTTGATTAGAGATCTTTTTTTGGGATAGTTTAAGTTATAAAAAATAATATATTTGTAGAAAAGAAGTCAATTTGCACTAGAATGCCAATATACTGGCTTTTTTGGATTGCCATTCTCTGGCAAAAAATCTCATGTTTTTTGAGAATATTTCCTTGATACATTTTTCAATGATCTTTTTACTTCATATAAATCACATCTAAAAAAGTGTTACAATATACCCTTCCAGAAAATGCAATCCAAACAATATACTTCCATGATCAATCATAGTAGTATTGCGATTAGGAACCTTTTTTTGCAGTTAGAATAACAAAAACCAAAAAAGAAAAATAGAACCTAGACAACAAAATCGATTATGTGACTTGACTCTCATGATTACTTGACATAATTCTAATCAAGGTGAAGATAACTTGTAGTATTTTGGGTAATTTTTTTCAAAGGTCAAAAGGTTGTTTGGGTACAAAAGAATATGAGTACTAAACTATAGGTTTAAATTTAATTTCATTTAAATCAAAAAGGGGAAGGATTTAGGCTTGTCATTGGGCCATCTGAAGTGAAGTGAGGTTTAACAAACTCAGATTTGGCTCATATAGTTAGTACCATTTTTGGGTTTCGAATTATGAGATTTGAAGTGATAAACATGAAACTCATACTTGACTTACAAAATATTCAGATTATAAATTTAATTTTGACTTAATTCAAGCTCACTTATAACTCCTTAACTTCCTTAATATAATTACTATAATTATTAAGTTTTAAACTAATTTGATATCTGCAGAACCACAACATTAAAACTATATAAGATCCAGTAACAATTCATTAAAAAGTATATAAAACCAAAAATTTTTCAACAATAATATATCCAATTAATTCAATGTACATAGAAAATAATAATAAAACACGATCAATAGTCAATACATCTTCAAAGGTCCTCAATTTGCTCATACTGAGATTTGTCCTTCTAAATCTTTTGACATACTTTTGTATATTTAATATTCCTTATATATATATATATCAAAATATAAATATATATATTATATATATATGCATATTAAAGGGTCAAACCTATATCGGGTTTGACCCTAATAAGATCCAAACTCTGCTCACATTTAATTCGGGACTAATATTTAGATCCAATTTTAACCCAACTCAATGAAAGGTCAGGCTCATTAGACTTTTTCTTGGAGCCGAGTTCAAACTGACTCGGCTCTAGTAATAGTCCTAGAAGGATTGCCACAGATTTTGATGCTAATTCATTTCCCTCTCAAAATGGGTAAGAAAGGGAAGTTGGGGATCAGATGGTTAGAGTGGGGGCTTGCTTGGTTGGATAGGTTAATTTGGTAATTTCGGTTATGACATGTGTTTTATTAGATATTAGGAATATGTGAATTTGCCAAAACTTATATGTCTTTAAGAATTTAAATCTTTCCATTACTACTTCTCAAAATTTTCCAAAGGGAGAAACACAAATTTGATTCTCAATGTTTGACTTGTAGATCAAACTGGTCTCTAATGTATTAGCAAAACAAATATGGTCTCTAAATTTTCTGATTTTAACTTTACATTTTTAGTCCCTAATTTTGAAGTTTCAATCAATATGGTCTCTTAAGTTTCTAGTTATTGTTAGGAGTTTAAAAAAAAAAAAAGGTGTGAATTGAATTAAAGATCTCACAAATGTCATCCTAAATCCCTATAAATTTCATAAAAACACTTTATATCGAGATAATAACATCGTTGAACTTAAAGAGTTTTATTATTATTTTTTGAATACGTTACAATCAAATGACAATATATACATAATATATAAAATAAAAAAGGAAAATTCTAGTATTAATATAAAATTTATTATCTTTCATGCCAGTTCTTGCATGGTTTGTGCATATAGGCCTAAATTGTTATAGTTAGGAATTGTTATAAAAACTAGCAATCATAGATACTAATATGAAGTGCTTTTACTCATTATGGGTTAATTATCAGTTAATTACTAATAGTGTAAAACAATAATTACATATATAATACCAAATTTGAGACCAATTATTCCAAAGGGAAGAAGTATATGAGACATTAGTGGCATGAATAAATGAAGTAAAAAAATAAAAAAGTTTAATTAGAATTGCTAGTACCCATTTAAGACAATTGCGGTGTAATTCTTATCTTATTTTATCCTAATATCCTCAATATCACTATTGAAAACTTAAGCGACTAAAATGATTAAAATTTCAAACATTAGGGTTCAAAAGTACAAAGTCAAAAATTGTTTAATAACAGTAATTAAATTTTGACCACTAGTCATTATTGAGTTTTCATCATTGTTGAATGTACCTACTACCAAAAACTTTGACAACCAAATTTATTTTGGTGGAAACATTAGAGACTAATTTAGCACATATGCTAAAAATTAGAGATTAAAACTACAATTCTCCCTTTTTCCAAAAGAAAAATCTACACTTTTTTTGTTTTATTTTTGTGCACACGTGATTTTTTTTCACCTTTGATATCACACAACGGTCCAAACGGACTGACATCAGTTAATAGATTGAATTGTTAAAATGACTTTGTGAATTGCGAGGGTGGTAATTTGCAGAAAATTCGATTTGGTAGAATTTAGATAAAAGAAGGATGTGTTTGATAAAATTAAAATTTGAAAACTGAAGCCTGAAGTCCCAATTCCATTAAGTTAAGTGGTTGAATTGTTATTAGGCCCTATTTGATAATCCAATTCAACGCTTAAAGTTAATGGATTTAGATATTAACATGTTCAGACGTATTTGATAACCAAAAATAGTACATCCGAATTAATAAAATAATGCTAAATTTTCTAGGCAAAACTTGCTTCAAAAAATAAAATGATACTGAATTTTCTAGGCAAAACTTACTCTAAAAAATAAGTGATAAGTTATTCACTTATCACTTAATGTGATATACATTTAAATGTATCACATTAGTACTTAACAAATCAATAATTTAATAGATTCAAATTTCAAATTTCGGATTCAAATTTCAAATTTCAATTTTATCAAACGCACGCTAAATCCAATATATTTGAGTGTATTTTAGAGTAAATGAATAATTTATCACTTATATTTGAGAGTAAGTTTTGTCTAGAAAATTTAATGTTACTTAATTAATTTGTGTCTCAAGATGTTCAGATCTGAACTCATTAAATTTAAGTGCTGAATTGGGTTATTAAAGAGAGTCTAAATCATTTAGTATAAATCACATTTTATTAGTGAAGTAAGTGGAAGAACTAGGGTATAATACCTCATTTGCCATACAAAAGAGGGGGCGGAATATAAATATAAATCTCCTTGGCATTACAAATTACAATCCATTAACTCAAGAATACCGGGAATGAACACCGATAGACTCAGAAAAGCATGGCTGAAAAACTTCTGATAGCAAAAACAGAAGAAAAAGCAAAAGAATTGGAAGAAGAAGCAATGAAAGTGGAACTGAAAACCAAGGAGGAGCTGAAGCCCTGGGAGCAGCACACTGCTGTGATCACCATTCCTTGTTTTGACGACAACGCCCCTTCTCTCCTCAGTCATTCCCACTCCAGATTCCTCATCACCTGCCCCATCAGTAAGGCCTCTCATCCCATCTCTTCTGTCCAGAAGGTTATGCTCTTTTTTGTTATTTTTGTACTTTATTGGCATTTATTTATGTAATTTGCATCTGGATTTTTGAAAATTTTCAATTTGATTCTTTGGGATAGCCTGGGCAGTGTGGTGATTGATAAAAATGCTTCCTTTGTTATGTAGAGAGGGAGAAGAGTGCAACAAAAGAAGCCATGTCAATTCTTGAAAAGGTAATGAATTCTGCTGGTTTTGTCTCTTGTCAATTCTCTGGAATAATGTCAAAATAAGGAAATTTTAGATATAAAGAAAATTCATGCTGACTTGAGAATCAGGACGGTTAAATTAGTTTGGTGAACTTGGTTTTATGGGATTCTTAAATTCTGGGCAGGTTTGGGAACTTGGGGTATTTGTAAGTGAATAAGACTGTAGCGGACTTGAATTACTGGTATAATGTGTTCGCTGCTGTAATTGTTTTGGTTTAAGATGAAAAGTAGCAATGTTACAGAATTGGTTTCTAAAGAAAGAGATGTTTGAATGATTAAGCATAAGTAAACGGCGAATGGGATGGCGACTAATTGATAAAACTGATGAAGTTTGGAGAACTGGGTGAGCCATGCAAAAGGTAGGCACAGGCATGTTGTGTTGTTCAAATGCATTAGGTATTGAGGGAGGAAAAACAAACAAACTAAAGTTGTTTACTGTTTTAACGTGATAAATTTTTGGAAATGAAGTGTAATGCTAATGGTCTTCATTTGTGAGAATAATGGCAAAATTATGCACGCAACACTGTTTCCATCTGTTGAACTTAGTCTAGGAAAAATGTTTATCATTTTTTGGTTCTAAACTTGATTAAGATTTCTGTTTGCAGACAAACAGAAGGATAAGATGTCAATTATCCTGCCAATAGGTTATTAACTTCTGAGTCTAGTAGCTAGCTTCCAATTTTTTTGTTTATGATCTTCCACTTCATCCATTTATTTGTAGCCGGTGCATTTTTAGGTCACAGATTAGTACGGTTTAGTCCTTGTTTACAAGTCTTATTCAACTTGTTTTGCTTACACTGTCATTTGTCACTTGGTTCAATCGAGTGACTGCTTAAGTCTGCTGTGCCTTCTTGAGTAAATGACATGATTCGACATCCAAAATGCAACACTGCTTAAATTCTTTATCACTCAGCTTTCCAGTATATATATATATATATATATATATATATATATATATATGAGTTACCAATTTCCTTGAATTTGAAGTTTCTTAGTGATACATATTAACCTTATCTTAAGCTTGAGCACATAACTCATACAGGTGAAGCACAAATTCACCTTACTAATATGGAACCTTTGCATTGTTTTCTTTGAAAATAAATCAGAAACAATAGATAGAAGATATGCAATATTTTCTGCCGTAAGAAAAAGTTTTTAAACATAAAAGCAATTTAATAAGTGCATGGTTATATTTCTCTAAAGAATGACATGGTCTTAAGTGATCATATTTCTGGAAGGAGAAGACCATTAGTCTAATTTTGTTAGGCATTTGAGACATCAGATATTATATGCATGAAATATATAGCTGATTGCCAATCATCTATTTTGAGTTCTCAACAAATAGATATATAAGCTTCAGTTTTGCTTTTAACATTAAAAAGCCATTCTTCATTGCAGCAGCTTTGGATAATTGTTTTTTATTCATACCTAAAGGGACTGTATAGGCATGAGATGTTGCACTCTTCTAGGGCCCAAATAATAAGTGGACAATTTAGAGTTAGCTTAAAATCTTGGGGCAGACAACTTGTTTGGAATTGTTTTTGGATATATTTACACCAAAAGCCAAGTGTTGCTGAGGCTTATCACTATGTGAAAGAAATGAATGAGTTTCAGTTGTATTTGAAGTCCTCTCCAAAGCGTGTATCATTTTTATTTGTTGGACCTCTCTTGTTGCAAAAGGAAGACAAGTAATGAACCAACTTGGAGAATGGGGAGGAGTGCATCTGGTGCTTGCAACATTTTATTCTTTTGACTTCATGGAGTTTTTATAAAAGCTGTGTGTGCTGAATGTTTTCTTAGGGCTTCAAACTGATGTTGATATATTGACACATTATGCGTTCTATTCTTTTTTATGCATGCCATCAATATTGTTTAAGGGAAGAGTAAATTTAAATATTCTTGGGAACTTGGCTGAAGATCCAATTTACCCACTTTGAAGAATGGGTAATCTTTTTAGGATCTCGAGTTATTTATTAGAAGTTTGAATTCTACATATTTCAGTAGACTTAAAATTTGTGGTGCTTTAGCAGCTTATGGGTATTTTATGTGTTATGGGTATTGGGTAAACTGACAGTGGATGACACTTCAGCTGTTGTTTGAGACCATAGGCTTATTCATTGACTTTGATGGAAGGGCTTTTAATTGAAATGTTGGGATTCGTCACCTCAATTTCCTGTCATAAGATATTCTGGTCCCCAGGGCTGAGCTGAAGCCCGGTACATATTGCATGTACTATTGTACACACACCCACAGACCCAATTTTGTTAGGCCATCCATGAAGGAGTTATTTAAGTTATTCATTGGTGAATTTTTTATGCATCTTTGTCTTGGAAGTGATGTGCTAAACCTTTGTGTCATATGTGGCTTTCTTCCTGACTTTTTACTCTCATCTTCCATTGCATGTGGTAGTTTCTTTTCCTTTCCTTGAATATACACCAATGAGAAAGTTAGAGTTCAACCTATCTTCCCCACTGTCAAATAACATTCAGTGTTAAAAGCTTCTGTTCAAATTTTGTATCAATGAGTTTGCTGCTTTTAAGACTATCAGTTAAAAGAGTTCAGGACATTTTTACTTATCAGCAGCCTGTGTAAGTCAGAAGCTATGTTAGTGTACTTCTAATGGATTTCAAAAGCTGGGGAAGTGCTTTGTCATCTGGGCATGGGTCTTAAGCTTGAATCATGCTCTATATTGTTGGAATAGTGAGTTGCTGAAGTTGTGCACTAAATAGAGCTCTAGGATACAACAACTATCTGTATTCTTCTACTTCCATCAGTTGCAAGTATAGAAGACTTTTATATCCTGATTGGTGATTGAAACCTGAAGAATTCCATGAGAACAGAAATATCTGTGACGAATCGAACTATTGACTTTTAAAGATGAGAGTCCCTCTGAAGTGAGTCTCATGGAAACTTTCTTGCTGGCTATTCTATGTAAACTGTTTTCTCATGGAAACTGGTGGAGAAATGAAGTGAGTCTGGCTAGTTGGTGGTGATCTGTCGTCATTCTTTACTTTTTCTTTTCATTAATTTTTTACAAAATTTGATTGACTTTTAGCACTTTTGATCTTAGAAGAATGATTCTTTCTACAATTTTTTTGCTAACCAGGTTCTATCTTGATAGCTATGTTAGTTTATGAAATCTTGGTTAAAAGAGAGACAACTAGCACAAGGATAATCAGAAATTGATTGTACAACAGATGGTCTAGGGGCAGAATACTCAAGTTTGGGAGCAATTCTGACATAATTGTTTGATATGATTATTAGCAGAGAAATTGCAATTTAATGAAATGTAATTCTTGAAGACAATAGCCTATGTCTTTTATATACTTATGCTACTGAAGTTGTGCAGAATCAGCATGCATGATATTTCTTCACCATCTTTTCTTTTCTTTTCTTTTTTCTTTTTCTTTTTTTTTTTATAGATGATCTGATTGATTCATCCAATTTCATATAGCTGAACTATCTCAATGGGAAATCTGCTTGCATCTAGAGGGTGTAAAGTGTGGAAATCAGCTTGGTGTCTTGTTACCTGCAATTGCAGTACATTTTTCTTACATACCTTGTTGTGTATGTAAACTAAATAAGTTAATTCAAGTCGCGTTTATGTTCTGTGAGCTGTTGACCAGTTGTACGATTAAATATGCTTTGCAGTATGTCAGATCTGTGAATATTCTAAATGCTGAAGGTTCTGAAAGTTTGGATGTGAATATGTCAGCTAAGAAGAGGAGAATATCTGTAAGTACAGAGGAGGAACTTGGCAATAGTTTGGAGAGGAAAGATGCGGCCGATGACTTTGGAGAACCTGGTAACAGTTTAAGTCTGGTATTTTAGTTTATACACATGCTCATACAGATAATGCAAATTAACATGTATAACTACCTGCAATCTACAAAGAAAATGAAGAGGGTGCGGATTTGTCTGTAAGAACAGGTAATATGACTTGTATGCATGAAAAAATAATAAGAAGTTTATTAAAACAATATGTGACTATAAAAATAGGAAATGAGAAGTAAATAGAAGGAGAAGAGTAAAGAAAGTACCTTATGATAGCTGCATCCCTGAGACATACTTCTTTAGCCTTGTTTGACTTCGTAAAAGGCTCTAATACTGCCCATATGCTTAAACACCAACCCTCTCCCCCCAACTGAGCCTTTAGCAAAAATTTTCTGTGTACCCAGTTTGCTACAAATAGTTTATGTGAGAGGTACGTATCTGTGAAGGTTTTGGCTTCTTAGTACAAGAGTAAAGTTCAAGGCAAGATTTGGTGGATTGCAAGTAACAAAGAATTGCTAAAGGAAACTTGTGCAATTAAAATTATTAGCAGGTAGAGAAAAGATGAAATGGAACTTCCCTCCCAAAAATTAATGAATGAATGAACAGAGTGTACTCTAAAAAAGTCGTACAAGAATTTGTGTTATTTCTATTGTCTATTTTTTCTTTCAACAGGCCCATATTATTGTATGGTCTGAGAACTGGAGCAGAACAATCTATCATTTTTTTCTTTTTCACAGAAGTGATGAGAGAATCAGAAAGAGATTGTAATTTGGTACTTACAATAAAAACTTGTAGGTGTTATGGTGTCTTAATTTCCCCATTAAGGTAGATAGTGGAGCCAAATATCTTGGAACCATTCAATATTAGTTATCTATGCTATCAAAATTACAGAAATCATGTTTACAAAATAAGTAACAAAATGCACCAAGACTAGAGGACATATTGTTAACTTGAAAAGCAAACAAAATATGATTGTGCTATGTACCGATTTTTTTTTTAACTTCTCATTTAAAGACATGTATGACCAGTATAATTGTAAATGGAGAAACTCAGGCATGTAATCAGGGATAAAGATCTATTAATGCGGTCAAGATCTCTATATTTCATGTAATCTTCCGATCACCTTATTTGGCTATAGAATCCCAGACGGATGATACCAAGCAATTTAAAGAGCAAGTCTGTTGACACACAAGACTGAAAGGAAAATAGTGGAGATGGAGGATAGAAGATAGTGATGAAAAGGGTCTGGAGTTGTGAAGGACTATATCATGCTTCACAAGTGATTTTAGTCCTATCTGCTTGTAATAAAGAACAACATATTAAGTTAAAGAGAATACTCAGATATGCCTAATAATATTATGAATAGCTTCATTGTCAATAACCCTGGATGTAGGACGGCATGTGCTTAGACAAAAAACACAGAGACCTTGCGTTTTGGGAAAAATGATACTACTGAAGTGCAAACTTGTTTGACTACTTGATAATGTACTTTTTCTTCATGCATTATTTCAAGTTTTCTAGTCGTTATTAGCTAGAGAAACAACAGTTCAAGTACCTTAGAAGCCTTAGAAATGGCTGTATTAGCATACCTTGGTAGTCTACCAAAGCCATCCTAAAGAGCCACTAGTTTGACCACCCTAGTTGCTGTGTTTATGCTTTCCGCTTCTCTACCACAAGTACCATTCTACCACCTAGATTTTTGACGTGCAAGTTTTCCTGTACCAGCACTCTAAACCATGACTACACCAGTGTAACTGATAAGATTGGAAAGCATGGGATAAACAGTGTGTCAAGTACTGGATTAACTGATGAGAAAGTAATGCTGTAAGAGTAGGACTCTTTGCCCTTGAGTGTGCGTCAAGTGTGTTGGAAGGTTCAATGTCTGATCTTAAGCCAAGCTAAACACATTTTACTGGCTCGTACTCTCGTTGTTTTGCATCTTTTCCATAACAAATCGGTACCATGGATTTGCACTACCCATAAGTCTTTTTGAAATATGGTAAATCATTCTCTCATTCTGCCTTTTTGCAACTTAAAGTTATTCTGGAAGTTAAACATGCACGAAAAGTTAGTGTTCAAGAAAAGAATATGACTGTTTTGATGTAATCCAAACTTCTTTGAAGTATTGCAAGGACTGCAACTACTAAACATCAGGCTCTATAAAATTTTTCGTTGCTGTAATAAATGGTAACTCCTCTTGTATTCATTTAGGGGTAATACCATGCATAGAAGTGCATGAGAGAGATTGTTTGCTTTTCACCTAGATGTTACTAATAATTTCCATAGCCATTGACAATTACAAATAGTTACTTCTATTTAGTCAACCATGTAGTATTCTGAGGCAGCAACAATTAACTAATGCTTGATTTTTTCTCTATTCAACCAAAAGCATAACTCAATTCTTCCTATGCTTATTAAAATTAAAAGTGACTCATTATCCAAGAAAATTAATGATGGAAAAAATTAAGATAAACTGAAAGCAATTAGAATGTCCTGCTATTGACCTCATAATCACCATTTTTAAGATGCCAAATAACACAAAAAAAATAAAAATTGAGTCCTTTTATTCGAATTCAATGTCAAGAAACAAAGTAAACATCTGCATAATTTTCAATTTGGAAAGTTCATACCTCTGGGTCTCAACGGTCAACAGAAATATCCAATGAAATGACCTTCACTGATGTTAGGCACCATTGAAATGCATTATTAGAAAATAAATCCTGCCATCTTTTTTCAGTAGACAATAATGCAATCTTCTGGATAATAAATAGCAAGTCTAACAATTACTTCAGCTTACTGACTTTGGTATGAGAAACTTCTGTAGTCTTCCTTGCTGTGACGGCCCCACCTCCCCCTGGGCGTACCCTAGGGTTTAGCGGACCGCCTGCCCAACTCTCGCCAGGACTCACTCACTCGTATCACGTGCATACAACTGTCGACAATAAATAACATCGCAATTCACACTTACAATTTACATCGATGCATATTCAAAATACAAAGCCTCTATATACCCAAACGGGTTCAAAGTGTATACAATCCAAGTACAATTATCCTAATCAAGTGATGGCGCGAGTACAAGTCAAAAGTCAAAAACAACTAGTTTACGCTAGTCTTTACATATCTCACGTCTTGCTCGTACCCCTGTAAGGAAAACAAATGGAGTGGAATGAGCTAAAAGCCCAATGAGGTTCCAAATAGCAAATTGCCCATTATTTATAAGTACAAGTTTTTTTTATATAGCAAAGTAACGAGCATGAAGAGTTCATAAAAGTGAGCAATAACACGTCAAATAGCAATCTCAAAATGAGCGAGAGTAAAAGTTCTTTAGAATAAACAATAATCCAATAAGCAATAATCATTCCAAGGCATAAGGATACGGATGGCTCTCAGGAGCCAACTTCCCATTTCATCATCAGGAGCTTGATCACGTAATAGTTGACACTCCGTCAACTTTCAAGTAAAGGAACCAATCCAGTAGAGCACCACTTACACTACTCTCCGTCCACCATTCAAACCCCCTACTGGGCCCAAAATCCTCAATAAATACGGGTGGTAATACTCGAGTATACGGATTAGTCGAGGAGATATCACTCCACTCGACAATCAAGAGACCCAGGGTTCGTTACCCAATCGACCAAGCCCTTGCCGGCTCGATCCAAGTAACTTGCCGCAGGGTTTCTGGAATTCCAGGAAGTGCGCACAACATAAACAAGTATATCAATTCAATTTCAACAATAAACAAGTATATATCAAATAAGGGCAAGTGCGATAAAGTACACTCCTGTCTGATCAAGCCAATCATATATCATTTAATCATATTGATCAAGTATTGGAAACAAGTGTCTAGTTCAATCAGGTATTTGGAAGCACTCACCAAAATGAAGTGCCCCTAGTAATCACGTCTGGTTTATACTCCGGGTTCGGAGTCCAAATCTGCCATAAAACTTTGTTTCAAAACTTTAAAAATCAACTAAGGTTCGAAACGTAGACGTTTCATTCATTAAGAATCAAGACATGGAAATTCACTTGGAGAATATTCGTGAAACACTCGCTCACTTTTCAAACTATATAACTTTGTAACATTTATACTTGGAAATGCCATTTGAGTCGAAAGTACAAGGAAAACATGCTCCGAGCAATCATTATTTTATTTCTCAAGGGTACAAGTTCGGCCAAGTCCTTACTTATATACCTCGGTAAAAGAAGAAGCAAATATCCTAGATAGTTCAAGTGGTAATCACTCTTAACCCTTACTCAAGTCGCAAGTCTATTTCTCTAGTCCTCGAGCGTAATTTTGGGCAGCATGCCCTTTGCATTTTCCTATTTCCAGCCATTTATGCCTTCATTATTTCCCTCAATCAAACCCAATTTTATACACAACACAAATTCATTTCAATAGCCGTTCCATAGGCTCAAGACAATACAAGAACAAAAATCAAGCTAACAACAAGTGCGGAAATAAAGCTTAACAAGAGACAGATTTGATAGAGTTTTGCGTAACGGACACAACCGAAGCTACGCTTATCGGCTTGGGGTGTAACTTATACCGTTTCGAAACTAAGATGAAGGCCTACAACTTTCATGAAGATCACTTAGTCCAATTTCCAGTGTAACCCAGTCAAATTCCCAATTCACAGAACCAAATCCCAACTAATCGGCTAGTTAACCGTACTACCTTTAAATGGCTCTATCTCAGGCTACCAAAGTCGGTTTAAGGTGTTCTTGGAGGCGTTGAAAATCTAAAATAGAGTACTAAAACTTTCATGTTTTGGTAAAAGGCTAAATCAGCACGGATCATATTGAATAGACATGGTCAACTGGATGAACTGTCTAAAACGGATCACTGGAAACATCCTAGGGCAGTGAGGGTATTTTGGTCTTTTCACAGGTTACATTGCTCCGATTGGGCTGAAATTTTGTAGGAAACTATAAAACATCATTCTATACAACTTTTATGTTTTATGCTAAGCCTAATTTGGCCTCTAACATCATGAACTGGAACCAGACAGAACTGAAGTCAAATTTTCCAGAAATCTGGAATTTTACGGTTTCAAAGGAAACTTTCTTCATTTCTTGCTTCAATCACTACCACAATCACTTATATAAAATTAGATACAACATATACTATCCATACAACAAGTTTAAGCAGAAAATCATCAAACCCTAACTTACATTCATCACCTCAAATTCATCCCAACAACTTGGATAACTACTAATCTAACCAAAATATGAGTTATATAACAACTTAAGCAAAAATAAAAGGACCAAAGCCATGGTTAGACCTTATACCTCAACAAAAGAAGCTTGCAAGAGTAATACTTCACCTCCTCTTGAAATTTTTGGTTCCCCTAGCTTCCCAAAGTCACAACTCACAAATTAATCGGTTTAGAATTTTGTTTACTCACTTGGATGGCTCAAACTCAAGATGAAGGAAGGTTGTTTCTTGCTCTCTCTTTCTCCTCTCTTGTCTCGGCCAACCAGCAGAAAAATGAAGGGGAATGGAGCAAAATGGAGGATAAGAAGGTTGGACTTTTGGCTTGGTCAAGTGGCCATAGGTGAGTGACACTTGTCACCACCAAAGCCAACCAAAATTTCTTTTTCTTTCCTTGCATTTTTAGCCCTAAATTTCGGTCAAAGCCAGCTGAAAATAAGGAGATATTTTGCTCAAATATTAATGAGCTTGTATGGTAAGAAAGTGGTGGTCAAGTGGTACGTTCAATCGGTAGTGCACGGTACACGTCGGTTCGCACCGTTTTTCCTTAAATCACACGTACCAGGGTTTTTACTTCCTATTCACTAACTTTTTATAATTGCTTCTGACAGGGTGTCGAGCCTGTGCAATAATAAATACCTGCTCAAATAAAATACAAATTCTGTATATAGCGGTAAGTAGGGTCGAATCCATAGGGACTGGGGATAATTTAATTTCATCTCAAGTTCCAGATATGGAGGGTTTTTGAAAATGAGAGTAACTAAATTACTTGGAATAAATTAAAATAAAATAAAATAACTACAACTCAAATAACTAATTATCACAATAAAAATAATAACGGACGAACTCTAGCCAAGAGACAACTTCGGAGATGGTTCACTTAATTCGATCACAGATGCAAGGATTATTCCAGTTACTATCTGATTAATTAGTTATAGTTGTCATAAACGCGATAAACAACCAACTCTTCCTCAATTTGTCGATAGCCAAGGTACGACCGTTGACTATTTCTCTAATCAGGAAACAACCCTAGGTACGACCATAGAAGTTCAATTCCCTAATTGCATGAATAATTAGAAGAGCCTAATTCTAACCAATCAACACACTACAAGGGTCTCTTTAAGTTAGCCTGTCTATCTCCCTGACACAAACCCAATCATGCCAGTTGCCACCAGTTTAGAATAATTAAACAATTACGGATTTAACTACCCTAATTGGCTTCAGGTTATTGAATTATTCTAGAATCCGGGCCCTGGATAATCGAATAATAAAACAACCATATGAACATAAAGCAGAAGATAGACAAATACCAGTGAATAATAGAAATAAATAAAAACTAATTCGATCTCACAAATTTAGTAGAACCAAGTCCTCCGTTGTTCCTCAACTAGATCAGAAACTTAGCCACGCCTCATGAGAAAATCTCCCCGTAATTTAACTGAGATCCAGGCCATCAAAAGAGCCAAGAAAGAAAAGAAAACTAAAACTATGCTAAAAGCTAAGTTAAAACTATTGATAACCAAAACCTCCTATACGTTTCTCCCTTTTTAAAGCCAAAAGAAAGTCTAATGCTATCTCTAGTGGTCCCCGCATGAATTCAAAGTCCAATTCAATTTCACAAGCTTTTGTACGTTTCTTTTCCAAGAGTCCAAATGACTCATGCTTCTTATCCGTGGTCCCCGCCGAAATTGAGAGTCCAAGTACTCAAAAGAAAGCTCTGCCAAATTCCTTGAATTACGTTTTCTCTTGGTAGGAGGAATCTTAGTCAGCAAAAGAGGGGAATGGAAGTCCGGTTCTTCTCAGCAATGTGGGCCAGGTCTGTGGAGTATTTAGAAGTCTCCATTTTCTCCAGAAAATACCTCTTTCTTTGTGATTTTCTGCTCCATTCCCTAAAATTAAATCCAGATACCAAATATAAGTAAATATTAATAATTAAAACAATATTTGGCAAAGACAAAGGGGAAATTAATAATAAAATAATCAACAATTAACACCCTATCAATTCCCCCCACACCTAAATCATGCTTGCCCTCAAGCATGAGGACGACAAATAACACCAATATTTAAAAATGAGCATTGCTCCAACTGCCGTATTGCCAAGGTACCAAGAAAAACATATATCAAGAATCACAGGTCAAGATCAAAGACAAATCACCCCAGTTAGCTTTCTAACCACCAACTCCTCCAATTTAAGGCAAACTGATCTAAGAAAAAGGAATGGTTGCTCACATTTATCAGCAAATGGTCCAACTATTAACTAAAATCTCGACATTAAGATCACAAACCGGCAAGCTGACTTATTCACATACTAACACAATCTTTACTTTACTTTTTTTTCTTTTTTTTTTCTTTCTTTTTTTTTTTAATTAACAAAAGACTCAGTCTATAGCCCTTAGAGCCTTTTGACGCGAACTCCAACATTTGCCAGATGGAGGAGCCCGGTTACTCAGCTCCAATCGCTACGGGACCACGCACTCATAGCAACTACTACCTTTTGACGTGAAAATCAACACTTTAGGTGAAGATCTCCGGTTACTCAGTAGTAACCACTAGCGGAGTATAGTCAACTCTTATTTACAACCATATAGCACAATAACTAAAATGACACAAAATAACAGCAGCCAGCCTCAAATTTCCAAATATGGAGAACTAAAATTAATAACTGGACCAATTCACATGAAGAATGCCAACAATCATTCCCTATGCCTAGAAAAGTTAACCAAAAATTGGAAAAGTTAAGCAATTATTGATATTCACCAAAGAGATGTTCCTGAACTCAACCACATCAACTTGATACATTTTTATTACTAAAACTTGACAATAACATAATTAGAGACAACAATCCAGCATCAAAACTTGGTATTCATTTAAGGACTGACCACTAGAAAGAAAAAGAAAAGAAAATAAATGAAAGATAGGCAAAAACTAACTAAAAATAAAGGAAAAGCCCCTAGAAACTAAAAACAAAAATACTATCACCCCAACTGATCTCCCCCCCACACCTAATTCACACATTGCCCTCAATGTGATAATGTAAAAGTAGAAGGAAGGAGAGGGGCAACGGTACTTCCCTGAAGTCATCAGAACATGGGCAGTTCAGGTGGAAATTGTGGATCAAGACCTGCATGGTGACGTCAATGTGGGTCATCCGAATCACTAGTCTCTCAACTCGCATCTGGAGCTGGTGCCATTCGTGGCTTCACCATGAACTCTAAATATCACTCTAAGCAACAAGAGACTACAATTGCCAACAAATAATGGAAGCCGAAAATTCAAAGCAATAACAATTTTTAAAGCCATCCCAATGAGCAAAATGCACAATTCAATCTCTCACAGATTAAACCAGACCCCTACACTTATAGCAAATGCAATCAATAAGTACTTATGGACCCCATGTAGTCAAATTCAGAATTAAGGCCGTCCAAAGTGCAACAACTGCTCCAAATACCCCAAGCAAGTCAATTAAAGGCAACCGACTTCAACAAGCAAATGCAAACGGCACATTCATAACCCAATTCAACAAATAAACGCAGGAAAGTAGCCACAATACTAGAGCACAGCTCCCAATAATGCAACAGAACAGCCACTCGAACAAACTAGGAACTGCGCTAGTGTCTTAATAAATCAACAACTTTCAGCAATTAGACACAATCGAACCCAATATCGTAACACCTATCTCCAATTGGACAGTCAATTACTCACTTCAACCTGCTAAAATTAGCAATTGACCCAAGAAAATGGCAAAACCAACAAAAGTAGTCAAAAGTTGGACAGAAAACAACTCAATCACAAATGCTCAGCAGTCACAACTCGATCAATTAGGCAACCAATAACCCAAGATTGACAAATGTTAAAACAACTTCCATTGCCAGTGCCACTGGTGAATGCACAGGGAAAAACTAAATCAAATAGCCAACTCAAATTTGATCCTCACAGATGAAAATAGAGGCCTCAAGTAGGCAAAACCAAATCAATGCTCAACAATGGGATCAATACTAGAGAATACCCCCAAATGGAGCAGCAAATAAGCTTAGTTCCACCAAAATTAACCCAAGAAAATGCCTAAATCACCCCCTGTCTTCAGCTATCAAGAAACCCACGAAACAAAAGCGCAAATTCCAGCAATAGAAGAACCAGACAAATACTAATCGAGGTGGAAGAGTCAATACCTCCACCTGTCAAATTGGACAGGTAGGAATGGCGTGACAGTGGGTGGCGTGAGCAGCAGGGCAGCGGTGGCTGGCGAGCTAGGTGCGGCTGGGCAGAGCTGGCGGCGAGCTTTGGAGCTGCAGGTGCATGTGGTGGTGAGCTGGTGAGTGGAGACAGCGGCGAAGAGGGTGGCGGCGGGTTGAGGGCAGAGGGGTGCAAGCTGGTGGTGGAGAGAGGAGGCCACGGCGAGCTTGTGAGCTGGCGGTGCTCGCGTGATGGTGGAGTTGCGGCTGCGGTCAAAGGCGCTGGTGAGTGGAGGTGGCGGGTGGAGCTTGGAACGGAGGAGCTCAGCGAGCTGTGGGTGGACGGCCGTGGGCAGGGGAGCAGCGGCGGCCTTTGGAGCTGCTGAAGGTTGTCCGTTAGGTGGAGCTTGGAGCTCGGAGGCGGCGGCGATGGAAGCTGGTCAGCGGCGTGCGGCAATGGATGAGAAAGGGAGACTGGTGGCGTCGGGTAAGGAGAGAGTGAGGGAGATGATGGCAGATGAGCGAAAGAAAAGAAGGAAAAGTGGAAAACAGGGGAACGGCGGAGAAGAAGAAGAAAAGGAAAGGAAAGAAAGAAAAGAAAGGAAGAAAGAAAAAGAAGAAAGAAAGAAAGAAAAAGAAAAAAGAAAGAGAAAAAAAATAGTTTTTGGTTTTTTTTTTTTTCAATGTTTTTTCAAAATTTTTTTCAAATTTAAATTTTCAAAATTTGACTATTTGAAGAGAAAGAAAAAAAAATGTTTTTTTTTTAAATTTAAAATAATGTTTTTTTTAAATTTTAAAAAAAAAATTTTATTCTGTTTTGGGTCGTCAAACACCGCGTGGGCACGTCAAGATTGTAAAACGTCCACTGCCCATGAGACTTGAATTCAGATGCTTAACACGTGCCCTGCTCGCGTGGGCACGCCAAGATTACCTATTCTGGTCATAGTGAGGAAACATCAAGAGTGATTAGTACCCAAGTGAGAAACGACATATTTAAGAAATTGAACACAAAAATAACAAAATCAACAATTGGGTTGCCTCCCAAAAAGCGCATTTCTTTAATGTCTTTGGCTAGACATGCTATGCTTGTTCACGGAGGATAAAATCTTGTAGCTCGTTTCAATGCTTCATCTTCAATGTGATCCTGGTAACCCTCATAGATGGAGTAATCTTTGAGCACACGAGCTACGGTCTTCCATGGACTAGTTGATGGCGCCAAATAATCAAGCATTGCTCGCAATTCTTCATCCACTCCTCCATCAAGAGTATTCGACGGTTCAAGATATTTGATCATAGCTACTCTTAATTCATTCCTGCCATGAGACTCAAGAACTTCCGGTATAACAAAATCAATCTCATTAACAGAAATCATAGAGTAAGAGTTAAGAAAATGCAGGTTAGGGAATGGAGGTGGTGTCACCACATTTGCTGATTCTTCACTGGATTCTTTCACTTGAATGGGTTGCAGTTGGGGTTCCATTTCTTCCTTTTCGGCTTCTTTTTCAACTGCATCTGTACATCTCTCTTCTTGAAAATCTTGCAGCTCCTCATCACTAGTCAGGCAAATTGCACTCTCATTTTCTTCAAAATCAGCAATGATTTTCGAGGGCAATTCTTCAAATTGAGAAGCCAATCGATTTATTCTGGATGTCAATAGACACATTTGATCTTCCAGATTACTCATTGCCTCCTTCATCATCTCATTTCTCCTTTGTGTCTCCTGTTGGAATTGATATGTATTAATAGCTATTGATTCAACTATTTCTTCAAGAGACATACCTGACATAGATGATGATTCTTGAGACTCATACTGCTGAAAATTCATTGGCCCTGTTGTATAATTATAACTGGAGTTATCCCACCATCCTTGATCATACCCGTTTGGATTAGGGTTATACCACGTTTGAGACCATGGTGAAAAATCTCCATAATTATTGAGTGGGACACTCAGATTATCTTGATATTCGGGGCACATACCGGTCGAATGATCCCTGGCATAACAAATTTTACAGGTTGCAGCAGCCATTCTTTCTCTAATAGAGTTTACTGCCTCTGAATATGCAAACTTAGCAAAAAAACTAGTCTCATCGCCTTCCCCGGAAACAAAATCCAGTCTATCACCAAAATACGGAGTGTTAGAAGCCATAAACTATATAAAAAAAATAAGAGAAAAATAAATAATAAAAAAAAATGAACTCAAAAAGAAACAAATTAATCTGGCACCAGTCCCCGGCAACGGCGCCAAAAATTGACAGGCGTCAAACCTGTGCAATAATAAATACCTGCTCAAATAAAATACAAATTCTGTATATAGCGGTAAGCAGGGTCGAATCCACAGGGACTGGGGATAATTTAATTTCTTCTCAAGTTCCAGATATGGGGGGTTTTTGAAAATGAGAGTAACTAAATTATTTGGAATAAATTAAAATAAAATAAAATAACTACAACTCAAATAACTAATTATCACAATAAAAATAATAATGGACGAACTCTAGCCAAGAGACAACTTCGGAGATGGTTCACTTAATTCGATCACAGATGCAAGGATTATTCCAGTTACTATCTGATAAATTAGTTATAGTTGTCATACACGCGATAAACAACCAACTCTTCCTCAATTTGTCGATAGCCAAGGTACGACCGTTGACTATTTCTCTAATCAGGAAACAACCCTAGGTACGACCATAGAAGTTCAATTCCCTAATTGCATGAATAATTAGAAGAGCCTAATTCTAACCAATCAACACACTACAAGGGTCTCTTTAAGTTAGCCTGTCTATCTCCCTGACACAAACCCAATCATGCCAGTTGCCACCAGTTTAGAATAATTAAACAATTACGGATTTAACTACCCTAATTGGCTTCAGGTTATTGAATTATTCTAGAATCCGGGCCCTGCATAATCGAATAATAAAACAACCATATGAACATAAAGCAGAAGATAGACAAATACCAGTGAATAATAGAAATAAATAAAAACTAATTCGATCTCACAAATTTAGTAGAACCAAGTCCTCCGTTGTTCCTCAACTAGATCAGAAACTTAGCCACGCCTCATGAGAAAATCTCCCCGTAATTTAACTGAGATCCAGGCCATCAAAAGAGCCAAGAAAGAAAAGAAAACTAAAACTATGCTAAAAGCTAAGCTAAAACTATTGATAACCAAAACCTCCTGTACGTTTCTCCCTTTTTAAAGCCAAAAGAAAGTCTAATGCTATCTCTAGTGGTCCCCGCATGAATTCAAAGTCCAATTCCATTTCACAAGCTTTTGTACGTTTCTTTTCCAAGAGTCCAAATGACTCATGCTTCTTATCCGTGGTCCCCGCCGAAATTGAGAGTCCAAGTACTCAAAAGAAAGCTCTGCCAAATTCCTTGTATTACGTTTTCTCTTGGTAGGAGGACTCTTAGTCAGCAAAAGAGGGGAATGGAAGTCCGGTTCTTCTCAGCAATGTGGGCCAGGTCTGTGGAGTATTTAGAAGTCTCCATTTTCTCCAGAAAATACCTCTTTCTTTGTGATTTTCTGCTCCATTCCCTAAAATTAAATCCAGATACCAAATATAAGTAAATATTAATAATTAAAACAATATTTGGCAAAGACAAAGGGGAAATTGATAATAAAATAATCAACAATTAACACCCTATCAGCTTCTAATCACATATTATTTCTTACCTAAAAGTCACTCTTAAGCACCAAATTTGATCCTCACTCCGTACCGGATAATTACACTACGAAAAAACGTGAAAATCCTAACTCGCTCCAACTTGAAAACGAAAAGTGAAAACCTTTACTTGCATGTTCATTTGCACTTATTGTGGGGTGATTGGGTGGTAGGGCTATTATAAAATCATAATTTTCAATTAAAAGGGCATTTTTAAGAAAACGTGAGGGGTTTTACAATTCCATAAATTGAATTTAGGGTTTCGGTTAAAATATGAGAAATTTGATAAAACGGTCAGTCACAAGTGGAACTAGGGTTTTGATTAGACTTTAAGGTTTCTAATCTTTAAAATAAAAAAAATGTTTTAAAACAAAAATAAAATAAAGAAACCGTAATATCCTCTTTGAGACTAAACAAAAACATTATCCTAAAAGTCGGGGTATCACACTTGCTGTTTCTTTAAGTTCAAAAGAAGTTTGAAAAGTTTTTCCTGGATTTGGATGCATCAAGTTCTTTTTGCTTTAGTAACATGAGAAATAAGATAAGGTTTTATGGATAAAAGAGTGAAAGGAACAAGGACAAAAGGGGGAAATTCCTATAGGATCCTCACATCCCACTTACATATCATATAAAGTACAAATATTTGAAAGTACATTTGTCGTCCATAAGTTCAATTTAGGTGCAAAATTCCTCAAACTTTACAATGACTATAGTAATTCTAACTCTTTTGCTTTTACATCTTCTGAAATAACTGACCAAAATCTGTCAATGTTTGGTAAATGCACAGAAAACTCTTACTCGCTCCTTCCAGATTCAGTTAGAGATAATATAAGTGACACTTAAACAAGTAATGCACTTTCGCTAGTAAGTGGTTTACTCCTCTTCATCTTTTCCTATTTGAGGAATTGATGTTTCATGATATGATTTGATACAAATATGACAATCAAGAGAAAGGAAAGGCAAACGAGAACTCAACGAAACAGAAGGAAAAGCTGGTAAGCAGCCTCGTACTTCGAAGAGATGAGTCAACTGGATATCAGTTAGCATTGAGAACTGCAAGAGTTGTCTTTCAGCTTCTCTTCTCTTAGAGGAACTTGTCTTCCCACTGACTGTTAATCCAGTAACCAGTGCAAACACCGGGGATATGAGAAATTGTTTGATAATCTACACTTTGTTTATCCAAATTTTGTACTTTGTGCATTAGCTCATCAGACATATCAAAGAACCCCAAGATATCGTAGTCCGGTCAAGTTTTGGATGCCCGAAGGCAACTCCTGCATCAGTTTACAACCAACTAATTGCAGATTTCTGAGACTAGGCATTGATTCCTCTTCCACTCTCACCCATTTCAGTCTTTTCAATTGCGCAAGCTCTAAAGTCTGGAGTTTTTGAATCCTCCAGCATTGAAACATAATGTCTCCCGTTCATAAGCACCATAGAGAGAGTGATACCAGATTGGGCAAATGTCCGAGGGAGCCTATTACATTCTCATCTTCTCTCAACCTACTATTGGCCAACTGTAAGGTTCTCAAGGATTGAAGTGATGTCACCCATTGTGGTACTCTGTCTAAACGCCCTTTCAATGTTAGACGTGTGAGGAATCCAAGCTTTAGAGGGACGGAATGTTGGAGATCAAGGATCTCATCTTCTTTAATACAGGAGATGACCAAATCTCAAAGGTAGGTCAGCCTCAAGAGGGAGAGCAACTCCTTTCCATCTTCTCTTCTCAGCTATGTGATGGATAATTGCTGCAACTGCATGAAGTTTCCAATCTCTGGTACTATTTTATCACAATCTGCTTCTATATTATACAGAGTTTCCAAGCAAATAAGCTTTCCAATTCTGAGTGGACATTTACAGCCCCAATCTGCATGCTCATTTGAATAATCACCCACTCCGCCTAACCAAAGAGAACGGAGTTTTCTTAGATTTAGAATTTCCACAGGCAACTCTGTTACATTGGTTCTTGTCAGATCTATAACTTCAAGGTTTTGAAGCCTTCCAATAGATTTTGGAATAATTTTAACTCCAGTACCATTGAGACTAAGATACCTGAGATGAAATAGTTTGAAGACTTGCTTTGGGATACTGTCCAATTTAGCTCCATACAAATCCAACACCTTTAGCAACTTGGGATCACCATATAAAAACTTCGATAAAAATGTAGCTGTGAGAGGATCTTCATACCCAAATATTACCACAGACCGAAGACACTTTAAGCTACTAATTTCTTGTGGATTATTAGTGAAGTTGTGGATTGCTAGGTGTCGAACATTTTCAGGCCATCTTGTGTGATATCTGGTGGCTACAGTCGTGAAACTCTGCTCTTTAGATTTTGAAACAGTGATTTCACATAGAAAATCATGAAAACCACATGTAACCAATCTGCCATCATCCTATGTGGATTTAACTTGGATTAAGCTTCTATTGATGAGTTCTTTCATATATCTCATAGCAATATCGGTGCGTGTTATTCCTTCTTTCTCTTCTACATATCCTAGTGCAATCCACTTTTCAAGTATTATCATCCATATCAATTGGATAATCTTCAGGGTAGATGCTTAGATATAATAGGCAACTTTTAAGATAGTGAGGCAAATCATTGTAGCTAAGTAAGAGTACCCTCTTCATTCTGTCAAGCTTACCACTGCCATCTGACTCGCCACCAAAACCATGAAGAATCATCTTCCATTCATCTGTATTTTCCTTGTCCTTCAGAGCCAAAACACCACCTATTGCAACAATTGCATGCGGTAGGCCCTCACATTTTTTCAGTACTTTTTTTGCAACTTCTTCTAGATTTGAAGGACAGTCATTGCTCTGAAATGTTCTATTGCAAAATAGAGTCCAAGACTCTTCATCAGAAAGAGGCTCCATCTTATAGACGGAGTCAAGTGATCCTAAACAGGATGCAGAAGCTACATCAGCAATTCGTGTTGTCAATACAACACGACTAGTGATATTGCAGTCAAGCAATACACATTTGATAGCTTCCCAGGCATCTATACTCCACACATCATCAAGGACAAGAATGTACCTTTTTTCCTGGAGGAAGTCTTTCACAAATTCACTCAGCATAAGAACATCCATGGATTCCACTTGGGGAGGGACCGGCTGTCTAATTTCATTGTACAACTGTTGGATCAGGTTCTTGATGATGTCACTGAACTGAAAATTTTGAGAAACAGTTATCCAAGCATGGTTCTGAAATTGTTTCTTCACTGCAGCATCATCGTAGACTTTTTTCACCAGGGTAGTCTTCTCGAGTCCCCCCATTCCCACAACCGAAACTACTCTCAATTGGGAATGGTCCTCAAGGATTTTTGAGATGAGCTCTGCTTTTGGCTTATCAATCCCAACAAGTGGAGCTTCTTCAATGAAGAGTGATTGAGCATGAATGTCAAAATCTGCATTCACCTGACGAGAAGAGCTAAAGCCTCTTTCTCGAGTACCATATAGGGACTGGTACCTCTGATGCCTTGCTGAAATCTTTCCAACTCTTGCCTTGATGTCTTTTGTCTCCAAAGAAATTTGATGGCGAGCTTTCAGATTCTTTATTGAGTTATAGATCTTTCCAAACTTGCCACAGAATCCATCCATGTAACCACGAGCAAAGCGGCAGATAAAGTCATCGAGAACATCCTCTGTATCATAAGCAACTTCTCGAACCTGCTTTAGCCATTCTTGGAGTTGAGAATCATTGTCTTCCTTTGCTTCAGCTTCTCTGAGGAAGGCCTTCATGCTACTGAGTTCATCTTTGATGAATTGAACATCTGATTTAAGCTCCCCCAAAAGCGTGATCTCTTGGGAAAGCAAGGTTGATAGCTGGTTAATCAAAAAACGTACCACACTCTCTGCCATGATGCTGAATCAAATTTCTCAAGAGTCGGCAGGCCAAGACTTCACAGTGGCAAATGATCAATGGAAAAAGGAGTGGTTGTGATGCTGTCTCTTCCAATAATGCAAAGGACAATTAAATAGTCTCCATGGTCCATAGTCATAAGTTACCCATTAATTTTTGCAAGTGGCTTTCCCTGTACAAGCATATTGATATTCAATTGCACGACTCAGTCATTGGATGCCTGCGGTCCCAAATAAATGAACCAAACTCATGATTCATGAAGCATCATATTCTATTTCCTTATAATTCATATGGTGTTTGTTTTTTTTTTTTTAAATTCTGAGTGTCAACTACAATTGTCAGTGTTCTTGGCCAAAGTCGTTCTATTATAATTGCTTCAGGTTCCGAAAACTAGAGTAATATTCATGTTTTATAATAAAAATTGTAAGTGGCAAATGTAAACCAAAGGAATGGTTGCATGGCCACATTGAACAAGAGACATTATTATTTCACACACACGTTTCCTTATCAACATCACACTGAAGTTGGCTTTGAAAGGAAAAAACAAAAAAGGCACATTCAACTCTCGATTCTTGATTCTACAATATCTTGTAAGGTCAGCAATTAGCTAGACATGACATGGTTGCCCAATGGAAAAGGAAAAAGAAATCAATTGAAGTTACCAAATGCTATGAACCTTCGGATCAACGATCATGATAATATCAAATTAATTTAACTCTTTTTAACAATTTCTCATAATTTTTTGTGAAACTTTTTTTTTTTAAAAAAATGTTGGCATTGAAAAGGGACAATATATCACTGAAAAAGTTATTAAAATTAAATGTGCGAATTCTTTAAATGACCAAAAAATGAGATATATAGATTAGTGGTAGATAACAACTAGAAGAGGTTCATGCTACGAGTGCGGTGAATCATTAGTTTTAGTGTCAAAGATGGGCAAATTACGCTTTATTCCCCTGTGATTTAGTATTTTTTTTACATAACTCCCCTATAATTTTAAAAACTATACATAGGCCCCTCATAATTTGGATTAAAGTGTCAAAATGACGGAATTTAGAAACCATAATGGAGTGAATTAAAATATAAAAAATACCCCTATGTAAAGTTAAAATTATTTATTAACCATAGGGGGTTTTGTATATATACTGAAAGTCATAAGGGGATTATATGATAAAATACTAAATCATAAGGGGGTTATATGGTAAAATATAAAAATCATACAAGGTTAGAGTGTCATGCATATTATGTTTATATATTTTGGTCACTCCAACTATTTTAGTTTTTAAACAAAAGTAATTTTGACATTTTTATAAGTTCCATTACAGATGATCATTTCCGTCACTTTGACACTTTAATTCAAATTATAAGGGATTATATATAGCTTTTAAAACTATAGGAGAGTTATGTAAAAATTAGTTATACCATGGGAGGGTAAAGTTTAATTTGCCCGTCAAAGATCAATATTTTCTACTAATAGTTGCTCTCAGAGCTTATGTATATGTTTGCTATGACCAAGTTGATTCAATGCTCATTTGACAATTAACTTCTACTTAGTCCACGCTATAACTTCAAGTTGGCTGCTTTTTCAACTACTATTTTGGCATATCTTTCCTATTTTTAACACCTTAGTGGTTAATATGTCGGATTCCATCCCGCATCGAAAGATTGTGGGGTAGTTACCCTGGGTTTAAGGTCCTCAGTCGCACTTCCAATTACCAATTGGCTGGATGGTGTTGGTTTGTGGGTTCCACCTTAGATTGTGCTTTGCACCAGGATTTCGATTACCCCTGAGTGTTAATCTAACTTTGTTGTGTTCTTTCCAGTAATTTCGATTGTTGAAAAAAACCAATAACTTTGGTGAGACTGTGCTCGGGGCGGGGGTGGGTCATTCATCCCACATCGAAAGATTGTGGGGTAGTTATCCTGGGTTTAAGGTCCTCAGCCGCACTTCCAGTTACCAATTGGCTAGATGGTATTGGTTTGTGGGTTCCACCTTAGATTGTGCTTTGCACCAAGATTTCGATTACCCCTGAGTGTTAATCTAACTTTGTTGTGTTCTTTCCAGTAATTTCGATTGTTGAAAGAAAGGTTAATATGTCGGATGATTCATAGAGTTTATGAAACCGGCCACAACCAGTAAAATCCAAACTCTGGAACTGATTTACTATTTTTCTTTTCTCTTTTACAATTAAATGTTTGAACTGGAGTTGAACAGTATACCAAAAACTTATCATTTGCTTCACGAGGAATTTTATATCTGCTCGAAACAACTACTAGGTATGATCCAGGAACGATAGAAAAGTTCCAAGCGGATATATGAGGACCTTTTTTACTAACTTACATGTTATATAAAATTAGGTGGAACCCTTGTATGTTCTCATGGAACATTTTCATTGGTTTGAAAACAATTATTAGGCATGATCGACCTAAAATTTTCCTCCAAACCACTTAGCAGTTCAAATTCTTTTAAAAAAAATTTGATTAATTCACGTTGCTCTTCCTCCATTACCGCTATCTTCTATCTTTCAATACCTTTTCAATCGATACATGAATATACCATTGGAAATAATGACTGAACCCTTCCATCCTTACTTTGCACTCCCTTGCGCTAGCCATGTTTTGATCCATAGATCATATCACTATAACCACAAAATTTGTGGATGTATGACGAGCTCCTCAATGTTCAAATGTCCTATATTCACAATTTATTATTGGAATGGTTCTCCCAATTCTATGAAGATATACTATTATTAATAAATTTTAATAAATGTTAGTTTTTGAAAAAAGAAAAACAGAAAAGAGGAGATTCTCAAAAGTATTTGACACCCGTAGTTGACTCAAGTCTTGCCATATTCGTTCTATTCATCCGCTAATACCAAACAAACATACCTTTGTTTTCTCTTTTTCAAATTTCAGCTACCAGAAATAATTTTATAAAGCAAGGGGCAAATATTAACTTAAGGAAAAGTCACGCACGAACCAATGGCTTTCTGTGTACAAGCTTATTCCTCCAATAATTAAGTAGGATGTTAACTTTTACACGACAAATTACCCTTGTTTTATAAAAAACAAAAGAAAACTGTTTCCTCAATTTTTTTTTTTTCCAAATTTGCAACAACACCACCACCAAGAAAACACTTCAAATTCCAACACCAAATCTAATTGTTTCCAAACATGCGACAAACCTACTAAGCAAATATTTGAACAGTTCAAGAATTTCATCAACTCCAAAAATCCCAACACATGTTTTGTAATATCGTCCCATCTAAAAACATTATCTTAGTAGACATCAAGGGTATGGAACTAAAAAAATTGCAAAGAATTTGGCCAAAGGTAGTGAGATGGATCAATATAATAAACCACCTCCATTTCTCAATAAAATTGAAAAAAGTAATTCAGGCAGCATAGAAATTATGGACAGCAGTTAGAATAGATCCAAATAATGGAATGTATCCTATAACTTATGCAACAACTAAGGGAGAAACCAAAGACTCTTGGATTTGGTTTCTAACATTACTCAAAGAAGATTTAAAATTTGAAAGGGACTATGAGTGGATAAAAATGAGTGATAAGCAAAAGCGAATGCAGGAAAATAGAGATAGAGCTAGGTGAAAATGGAACAAATATGCAATCTACCCAAAAATCAGGAAAAGAATGAAGGAAAACATAGATAAGGCAACTTACTATGTGCCTTGCAAATCCAACAAAGTTAACTATGAAGTTGCTGATCCCTATGGTGAAAAGCATACAATTAATATTGAAGAGAAGACATGCTCTTTTAGGAAATGGGACTTGATAGGGATACCTTGCTATCATGCAATTTCAGCACTGTGGATTGCAATGAAGGATCCAATGGAGTATGTTGATGATTGCTATAGTGCAAAAACTTATCTCAAGTGTTATGAGCCATGCATACTACCTCTTAATGGAGAGCAAGATTGGGCAGATGTGAATATCTAACCACCATTCCTACCAACATATGGAAGAGCACCAATAAGACCCGAAAAACAAAGAAGGAAATCTGCTAATGAGGTGCAGGAAATGAAAGATAAAAGAGTAAAAGTAAGAAGATTTAGACAAATCAGTAAATGTACATACTATAGGCAAAAGGATCATAACACAAGAACATGCAAATTAGACAAGAAAAATATGGTACATCTAGTCAAAGAAGTGCGAATGTTCATGAGAGTGAAGATGTAAGCCTATAACATATTCAGGATGGATTGCTTGAAGTACAATGTGTAGGTGACTTGTCACAAATGGATACAAACCCAAGCATCTCTATGAGTGATAAGATCTGATATATTTGAATTCAAGTACTATGTTGTCTATTTGTTTAATGATAATGGTTTTATTTTCATATTCCAAGTTCAAGGCATTAGCTCTAATGCTAAGAAAATAGCAAGAAGAGCAATGAATAAAGCTGTATAGTTTTTTTTCTAACTTGAATTTGATTTCATATTCTTACCAACATAACTACTACGCATACTCATTACTCATACCACTATTATGCAGGGAAAAGGCACCAGAAGTGCAGGACAGAAAGCAACTTCATCCCAAAATAGCCAACAAGCTACTGAAAACAACGTTATTGAGTATTTCTTTTGCATATAATTTCTTCTGCCTCTACTGCTAAACCAAACTTAGATGAGGTTTTTGGAATTCCAGATCCACATGTGGCACGTATCAGTCAACCCTTAGTTAGTCCCTTTCCTTTTACACCATTTATAATCAGGGATGTTCAAATTCATCTCAAACTCCCAAGGACCTCATGGCTAACTTCTAGTTGTGAACGTGGTGACAAGTCCAATGTTAAAGGAAAAGCAAAATTGAACTAATTATGTACTACTTTTGTTTGTGACTGTGCTGTAGGTGTGGATACATATGTATTTCTTTTGTTGTATTGGAAGTAATGCAACCAGAATTCATGGCAATATAACCATGTCTATTTATATTTTGTAAAGAATTTGGGTAGGGAAAATATGCCTTTTTGATGGTTGTAATGACTAAATTGCAAGATTATGTTATATTTTCATAGTTATTAATGATTTTTGGGAAGAATTGCTACAGTTTCCTTTCTCAATTGAGTTATGAATATCTAGGTTTCATTTGCGAATGCACTTGTGTTTTACAGGGATAATTTCAAAATAATGCCTTCATTTGACCTCAAAATTGCCATTGCTTTACATGTGTAATAAGATGCTTGACAGATATTTACTAATTCAAATGTTAAATCACTATTAAATAGAGGCTCAAAAAATCCTGCAAGGCTGATCATTTTGGCATCAAGAAATGTCCACTACAGTTTACAGTACATACTAGCAAGATAATACATCCCAGCCTACACATTCACCCAGTCCAAGCAAAAACTACAAAATTCTGAATGAATGTGTTTTAGCTATTAGTTTGAACCACAAAATGATCACTAGTAGTTTGTTACAATATGCTAAACCAAAGCTATTCCATCCTAATTTCTAGCTTTTTACACCAGCAAAATAAACAACAACAACAGTACCAACAACACAATTGCACAGACTAATTTTCTTTCCCTTACTCTTAGTCTTTCAATTGTGGCATCCTTAGCATTCTTGCTCCACAGCAAATTAGGAATCAAAGCAATGGATCTTTGGCACATTATCTGATCATACCACTCGAAATAGTTGCAACCTTGTTCATCTCTTCTGCCCTTCACAGTTAAGAAAATAATGCTTTAGAAAAAACTTCAAATTCGAAAACTGAAGAAAGAATTTGAGATAGCCCATACCTTTTTCATGCTGCAATTGAAATACCTTCTTCCAGGGCTACTGTGTGTCCAAGAGGTAATCATCATTACTTGCAACTTATAGTGGCAAAACTTTTCTAGCACCATGACTACATAAAACAAGATTAGAAGACAAATCTGTCAAAATTTTGCCACAAGTGTGAATGGATGAAGGAAACCCGAAGCTCTTCAATCCCGATCTCTACAAGTCTTTGTTGCTTAAAAGGTGAATTTGGCCACAAAGGGTTTTTCTTCAGTTGGGGAAGAATAGAGAGAATGAAAGAAAGAAGGAAAGTCTGGGTTGATTTTGTTCTTCCACATAGCAATAACCTAATTATATAGTACACTAATACTAATTAATCTAATTAACTCCATTTCCTGATTGTGTTTTGTCTTTGTTAATAAAAAAAGGGGACCAGAAAGCTCGAAATAATTTTTTACAAGTTTCCACTTTTAAAAAATTGAAACCAGATTTTAATTGCCGGCACGTGCTCTCACATGACTTGTTTCAGGCAAAAATTGAAGAAAACCCGTCAATTGTTCACTTTCGAGCAAAATTGGATGGATTGGGGACCACAATTGTTTTTTAAAATAGATTGGGGACTAATTTCACACATGGTTTATAAATTGGGGACCAAAACTCCAATTCTCCCCCCTTTTTTTTTCATAGAAAACAAGAATAATTGTATTAATGAGATTGTAGGAATTCATCCAGTACCATTTGTTTGACAAAGATTGGTGGGGAGTTTCAAAAAAATTCTGCAAAGTTGCCCGATTTTGCAAAGTGAGTTAAACTATTCACAACCTCATTAACTTGTCTAGCAATCCAATTTACATCAATAATATAGTGTTCTAACAAAGTTAAACGAACATCCTTAATTATCAAGCCAATATCCAAGAGAATGCTTTCATTACTTTGGATAAGTTTGCCAACTAGAATGCATCCCCTTCCAAAATGTAACTTGGCAAATGAATGGAACCATCCAATATCCACTTGAAGACATATGCAACATTTTTGGAAGGATGCTTTCAACTTTCAGGTTGGTTTTTTATTCTTCTTTGCTTCAAACTCCATTGCTTTAAATGTTTTAAATTTAAAGAATTAGAGATAAATCATCTTTGGCATGCAGAATTAGAGATAATTTATATAAGTTGTTTTTTTTAATTTCAATTATATATATTGGTTGAATAGTTTGAAGGCTTCTTTTAAAAAGAGGCATCTTGATTTACGATTTTAGTTATCTGCAATTAGGGCTAAAAGCATTAAACCCCTGAACTTTACCTTCTGTTGCACTTTAGTCACTTCAACGCAAGAAATAGGCACTTTACCCCCTATTTTTGTTTTAGGATAAAAATGCCCCTTCTATATTGTGACGCCCCCACTTCTCCCTAAGGCGAACCAAAGGATATCCGCGGGACGCCTGCCCAACTCTCGCCAGGACTCAAGCAATTTCTATTCAAGCTTATAACGGTGCTAAAAGTCGATAACCAGCAAATACACATACAAATAGTGCGGAAGCGTTTAAGTTTAATGATTTTTAACAATCACCCAATCCTTACATCGGGTTTCCATAATATAGCCCAAAATATACAATATCCAAAAGTCGAGATAAAAGAGTTGGAACCCTATTACATGAGTACACATAA
Organism: Coffea eugenioides; assembly: GCF_003713205.1. Taxonomy (NCBI): domain Eukaryota; kingdom Viridiplantae; phylum Streptophyta; class Magnoliopsida; order Gentianales; family Rubiaceae; genus Coffea; species Coffea eugenioides. The sequence continues at coordinate 29,871,002 of NC_040045.1, read as the reverse complement.
GAGAAATTCCTCCGAACCTCATTCCAAGCCCAAACCTATTAAGGAAAACAAATCTACAGGGTGAGCAAAACGCTCGTGAGGCCAAGAACACACATGCAAGCACATTGATCAAGTAGCAACCCCAATTTAACAAGTAAAGCATCAATATTGCAATAAACAACAATTCGAACGAAAAAGTAAGCAGAAACAATTCAAGGATATCGGAGCTCTCAGGAGCTAATTTCCACTTGCTTTGCCAATGTCATTCGTATACCTTCCCGCGATGACACTCCGTCAACCGGGTCGGTATTTCCATTCCGTAGATACTCCACGAGTATGCCAAGCAAGACCTCTCATTAGGTCGAGCTTCATTATCTCATGGCTCGCCAAGGTTCCCGACCAAACCCATGCCGGCTCGAGTCCAAGGTCGGCCTATGAGTTTGGGCGTCCCCCATTTTCATTTGAGAGTCGAGGAGATTCATTCCAACGACGTATGCAGCCATAGCATACCATTTCATTACATTCAATCATTCAATCATTTCATTTCATTCGATTAAGTCATTCATTTCAAATAAGGACGAGTGTGGTAAAGTACATACTCGCCTTCATTTTCAAAATCTCCGAACAATCATAACAATTAAATTTGTATCAAGTATTCATACACTTGACACTCACCAACATAAGTAATGAGGAAGAAATATCCCTCAGAGCTTTAGGCGTTCATTGTGGGATCCTCTTGAAGGTCCTTGTGTGCGCCTGAGCAAATAATAAAAGACTATCATTCACAAACCCCTACTATTAAAGAAGATCGTACTATAGTACAATTTTAGAAGTCTCGTGAAACGAGCCTAAATTATCCTAAATCGAGGCTCTCAAATGGTGTTTCAAAGTACAAGAGAAATTTAGTTTTCATCTTGGAAATCAGGTATAAAATGTTCAACTAATATCAAAGGAATAAGGAGTACTTGAAAAACTCCATTTCCTTAAAATTCAGAAAATTTCAGTTTTGATACGATATTTTGAAAAATCGTATCTCACATTTCACATGTCAAAAATTGGAAACATTGGTACCGTTGGAAACTCCTTCCAAGGTACTAAAAGTTCCTAGAATACACTTTTCTAAGATTCCAAATGGAAAACATTCAAAAATAAGTTCGAAATCGCTGTTTTGGTTCATAAGGCAGATTTAAGTTAGTTTTTGGCCAACTTTGAAAATTTGGGACAATTCACTCGATTGGAACTAGCTTTTGAAATTTGGAACACTTTTAGAGTCGGAATCCAAGTTTACAACAAAACAAGCGGAACGAGAAACGGAGTTTTGAGTACTAAGATATGACAACTCAAAGTTACAAAAATTCCCTTGTGAAACATGGGTTTTCCAAATTCGAGTCATGAACTTTGGTAATTTATTTGAGCCATGAAACGGCCTCAGAATAACACCATAATTAGCAGTATAATACTACCATATAAGGGTTGTCCCTCTACCAAATTTCCTGGAGAAATAACTTCGGAAAGGTAGTCAACCAAACAACCAAAGTTTCGAAAAATCCTAAGGCAAAACTGCCTTGAGTTTTTTTGTTTTCCATTCCAAACATTTGGTCAAGGAAAATCCTTCAAACATGGTTCATTTGTGTAGGAAAAGCCTAAGAAACATTCATGGTACATTTGGTAAGTGTTTAACTCCAAAAAACTCAATTGGCAAGTCCACACCAAGTCTAGCATCAATTCTGCCCAAAATTTAGGGTTTTCAAGAACAGGGCAGGTTTTGTATTTTGATCACAAATCACACAATTCAACTCAGAATTGAGCATGGTTGGTGGCGTTGGAAAATAAATTCATAAAAAAATAATTGCACAGAAGAAATCATTTTGAAATTGAGCACACAATTAGCTCAAATTTGAGTCTCAAGTTGTAGCTTCTGAACTTCGTTCCAGGAAAACAGAGAAACAGGACAGTCATCTTTAAACGGTTGGTACGGGGTACTCGGGTGGAATTAGGGGTTACATTTTATACCGTTGGAAAGCTGGGAATGTCTAGTTTTAAATGCCATGACAGAACTTGATTTCAATGTTGGAGCACAGAGTTATGGATGAAACAAGAAGGTTGTCTGAGCATTACGGGAAATCCAGGTTTGCAATAATCCATTTTCGATGAAACTTTATACACCATCTATACAACATATAAACATCATATACAAGCCATTAAAACCTCAAAATTCCGCAAAAAGAGACACGATCATAACAGGCGCAGAATTGGAAACTTTACATCCATGCACTTCTTGAAGTTTATACTAGCTATGCACCATTAATCTAGTAATTTGAGCACTAAACCAACATTAAATCCATCATCAAGCATCATATCAGCCATCAACCCAAGAGTGGGAGTTCATAGAGCCAACATTCAAAATTTTCCAACGATAACAAGCCACCCACATGAATATCTAAGCTCATAAGTGTAAATCAACTTCCATAGGCCAAGAATTTGAGGATTGATAGTCCAGAGCCCTGATCCGGAGGAGGATCCTGAGGAGGAGATTCCTCCTGATAGTCCTACTGTGGACTAGGTCTGGATTGATTGGCCTTTCTTTTGACCCTTTTGACTAGTACAGCTAGAATTAGCAGGAGTGATGCTAAGTGCTGAGGCCATTGTATTTTGCATGACTGTGTGGCTTACTTTTGAAGCACTTGCTTTTACTTTAGTCTTCTGTGACTAAAAGTACTCTTGTGCCACCTGTGTGCTATATTTTTGTGACTATCCCATGACTTACTAATTGTATGAACTTGATATGTTAATGAATATCAATTATTGTTATTTTCAATGTTTTCTTGATTGGTTCCTGTTTTCTACTCTGCATCGCATAATTTATTTATTTCTTGCACTAGGCACGCCTAAGTTATGGAAGGACTAAGAGGTGGTCGAGGCCGTGGTCGAGGTCGTGGGCGAGAGGCTAGACAGGCCCAACCTCAAAGGGATGACCAGGGATCGGCAACTAGATCGACCCAAAGCCAGGAAAATATTGAGGGTAATCAAGTGGCTACTGCCATTAATAGGATGACTGATATCCTAGAGCGCTTAGCTGATAGACAAGGTCCTGGACCGCTTAACCAACCTGGGGTCAGGAAAGAGGAGAGGATAAAGCCTTAGAGAGGTTCTTAAAGTTCAATCCGCCTAAGTTTCTTGGAGAACCTGATCCTGAAACAGCAGAGAATTGGTTAGAGAGGATGACCAACATATTTGCCGCCCTAGACTGCACTGAGGATAGGCGAGTGAATTTTACCGCTTTCCAATTTGAGGGAGTAGTTCATGCTTGGTGGGATATGATAAAAGGAAAATGGGAGAGAGCTCAAACCCCTTGGACCTGGGAGAACTTCACGAGGGAATTTAATAAAAAGTTTCTTCCACCCTTGATTCAAGAAAAGAGAGAGGATGAATTTATTAAGTTGAAACAAGGAGCCCTTAGTGTGGCAGAGTATGAGGGAAAATTCACTAAACTTTCTAAGTACGCTCCTGAACTAGTAGTCAATGAACGGAAGAGGATTAGACGGTTTGTACAGGGGCTTAATGTGGAAATTCAGGAGAACTTGCCCGCAGCCCAAATTTCTACTTTAACTGAGGCTTTAAAGAAGGCACAAAGGGTTGAAAGTGCAAGACTGCAAGTGAGGGACTTTCACAATAGAAAGAGGAATTTTTCGAGCTCTGCGTCTGGGCAGGCTAGTAAAAGTGCACAACCTTCCAAGATGGGAAGAGGAGTGGGAGGAATAAGGACCACTGGAGCTTCTAGGGGAGCTTTATCCAGAGGAGGTCGCAGTGGACCGGCTCAGGCTAGAGGAGCGCCTTCTACTGGTTCGGCTGTGACTCCTCAAGTTACTTGTGGATACTGTGGTAAATCCAACCACTCTGAAAATGACTGCTGGAGGAAATTGGGAAATGTTTGTTTTGTGGTAGTGCCGAACATCAAGTCGTCAACTGTCCGAAATCACCAAAAACAGGGGGTAACCCTCAGAGACCAGAAAAGTCAAACTCTAAGCAGACCAGTGCCGGAGGAAGTCGACCGAAAGTACCGGCTAGGGTTTATGCACTGGATTATGAACAAATCCCTAAAGCGACTGAAGTGGTTGAAGGTACAATCCAATCTTTCATCGTTTAGCTAGAGTTTTAATTGACACGGGTGCAACACATTCTTTTGTAAACCCTAATTTCATGAGTGGGATAGAATTGAAGTCAGTTAAGTTACCGTATGATTTGGAGGTTAAAACACCTACTGGGGATCAAAGTTTAATTGCTAACCTGGTGTATAGAGACTGTGAAGTCTGTGTTGGGGAGCGAAAATTATTGGCCGACCTAATAAGTTTAGCAATTAAGGGATATGATGTGATTTTAGGAATGGATTGGCTAGCCCGTTATAATGCCCAGTTAAACTGCCGAACAAAGATTGTAGAATTGTGCATTTCAGGGGAGGCAACCCTAAAGTTGGATGTAAGGGGTAAATTGGTTTCGTCTGCACTTATCTTAGGGATTCGGGCTAGAAAATTTTTAAGCAAAGGAGTTCAAGGAAGGTTAAGTTTCGGATACTGTGAGAAATTTATCGGGTGTTGAGTGATTGATGTGAGAGAGAAAAGAAAGATAGGAAGGCATTTAATGAGATGCCACATGTCACTTTCTCATTGGTTATGACTTAAGAAACACTATTCACCTTTTGACAAATTTTTGACTTTTGACCCAACTAGTAAATATCTTCAAAAATTCACTAAAATTCCCTCATTTTCTCTCCACCATAGCCGGCCCTCTCAAGCTCCAAGGAAGACAAAACTCTTCAACATTCAAGCTTCTAACAAGTCCAAATCCACCAAATCAAGTGCTTAAGTTAGTTCTACTCCATAAAAACTTTGCTCCTTGTGATAGTAAGTGTGTTGGTGAACTTTGTTTGAAGGATTAAGGTGTTCAACATCCTCCTCTCTCTTGTTTCTTGGTAAGTGAAGCTTGAAACACCCTACTACACCTAATGATGCTTATGTTGTGCTTACTAGTGATAAGAGTGCTGAAATTTCTGGTTTTTATCTTGGTTGGAATTGATTTGGTGAAGTTTTCCATTTTATGATGATTTTTCTGGTTTAATTGGATTATGATGGTGTGGTTGTTTGTGATGATTGGCAATGGACTATAATGGCTCTAGTGGATGTGAAATGTGGTTCAATGCAATCAATTTGGGATTTGGTGTGAAATTGAAAAGTTAGGGTTCTTAATTCCCCAATTCTGTCCGGTTTTTGATCATAGGGTTAGAGGCCGAATTAGACTTTGCTCAAAACATGAAAGTTGTAGGTATTGATGTGTTTGAGGTGCCTGTAACATTTCAGGGCATTTGGGTTAATGTAGAATGAGTTATGACGAAATTACTGTAGCTGTTCTGCTGTGGACAGAATGCGAAAACTGCGATAGTAATTGGCCATTTTGACTGGAATTGGTTGGGATTTTGGAGTTGGTGTCTTCTGATGAAATGTAGCTGAATGTCTTAGCTAACTTATGTCTTTGGAATTTCGGCAATTGGACTTGTATAGACTGAGATATACTGATTACAGTTTTTGGTGATTTGCAAACCTGTTTTGGTATTTCTGGTTTAGTATTTTGCAATTTTGACCTAGTTAAGCTAGGAACTGGATTGAGTGCCCTTCTACATTGTTGTAGCCCTGTTTCATAGCTTCGAAATGGTGGGTCTTACACCCCCAACCGATAACCGTAGGGAATTTGACGCCATTACCGCATTATAAGATCAAACACGGTTTTTCTATCGAGGCTTAAGTTAAGGCCATATCTTAATTTCTGGTTTGCTATCATGCCTACTTATGCATGTGAAACCCTATTGGGGTTGTGTTTAGCATTGTTTGGTGACTCGTTCTCGAGTCTCATTGTATGTGTTCCATGTTCTAGGGCTTGAAGGTAGTGCTCGACGGCTTGGTGATCGTGGTACATGAAATACCACTTACTTGCTTGGTGAGTATACTACTCACTTGATGGATTACTATGTGGCTTGTTAAATGTTATGTGATGCCTTAATGGCTTACTTGGATATTGAAATTGATCAAGGTGAGGGGGTACTTGACCGCCCTCACCTCTTTTGATATTGTCACTGATTGGTTACCACTTTATTGCATTACTGAACTTGATATATTGGTTGGCGAATTCCATTTCATGGAAACTGAATTGATGTCGTTTGGATGATGTCCAACGGCCATACTGCATTACTGAGCTCAACCCCGTTTGGTAGTCAATTGGATCGAGCCGGCGAGGGCTTGGTCGTGACGATTGAATTGCCACGGGGACTGTACTGGGGAACCTTGTGGTAATGAGACCCTTGGTTCCGGTAAACTCGAGTCTTACCAAAAGCTACTGAAATGGAGTGCGGGCCCGGTTGGGGTATGTTGGTGGAAGGAATGGAAGTAAAGAGTTGTCTACGGTTTGGTTTTATAACATTGACGGAGAGTCAATGAGGTTGGTTCAAGATTTCAAGCGTGGAAACGGGCTCTTGAGAGCCGACCGTATCCTTTTACCGTTTTGCTTCATTGCTTATTTGAGCCCTTTAAATGAAGGTTCATTCTTATATGACTTTGATTGCTTATTGGGTGGTATACCACTGGGCTTTGGCTCATTCCGTGTTATTTGTTTTCCTTACAGGAATATACTTGCTTTTGAAAATGGACTGGATAGTCAATTGCCATACTGAGCTTGTAAATGTCTTTTGTATCGCTCTTGAAGTGAAACCCTAATGTATAACGGGTTCATTTCCTTTTGTTAGGCAAATCGAATGTGTACTTCTTAATGAATGGTTTTGGCATGCTATTATGGTTGTAAATGTTGATTTCCATTGTATATATATGTTTATATGTTAAATTGATGTTTGGATGAACTTCGGAGCGATTCGGCTTTCAAACGGCAAAAGAAAATTTTGAACGAAAAGGCTCTGGACTGAATCCGGATTCTGACGTGTCCTGCACTATTCATCTTCGGCGCAAAGTTTCATTTTTTTTTTATTTTTATGATTTTGACTTGTTTGCGTGAAATGGTATGTTCCGGAACGTTATAGAACGACGTAAACTGTACCGTAGTCCTGGCGAGAGCTGGGCAGGCAGTCCGCTAACCCCTTTGGTTCGCCTTAGGGGAAGGTGGGGCTGTCACAGTTCAACTAGGTGTAGTTCAATTTTGGTTTGATTTGGTGCAAGAATTTGGAGTAGAAAGTGATGGAGCAAGGCTGGTTCTTTTCTTTCCCTTGGCCGGCTGTTCTTGGAGTGAGGAGAGGGAGTGTTTGTTCAAATAAAGCTTTCTTAAGAACCTTTAATGTGTGGCCCAAGTTGGTGCAAAAGTCAACTCTTCAATAGTGCGCGTACGCGCGCGTTTTGTGCTGGATTCTTCTCGCGTTCATTTCACTAGTGCACTAAACCTTTAATGCACTCATAATCATATTAATATTATTTACTCTTAATTGTCCCAAAATAAGGGTCTAAAGTCCCTCAATTAAATCGCGCGTGTAAAAACGCGTATCTTCAAATTAAGCGCGTTAAAGCGAAACTTCCAAGAAATTCTTATAACGGTGGTACTAATAACTATCACTTGAGTATTTAAACATAAAATACCTATCTTAAGTCCATCTTACAAGTCTCTAATTTTCCAAGCTTATTGTATTCTCGAATCGATTATTGACCCCAATTGCGTATTCACTATTTTCAATTAACGAGTTTCCAAAAATTAAATTTTGAAACGAGTCACTTTAAAAATATAACGAAGCTATAATTCCATGTAATTAGGTCTAAAGTGGTTAAAAAAAATAATATTCGGATTAAATGGGTAGTTAAATATTTAAATAACTCGAAGTGGAATTTTAAAATAATAAAAATTTTGTAAGACATCACATATATTACTTATTATTTTATTTATTTTTTCTCCTTTTTGGCCCTTTTCTACTTGTCCCTATTCTTTATATTTTTAAATTTTCTCCATTCTCTCATGTAAATAACTGTTATCTTCTCTTTGTTATTAATATCTATATATTAACTAATGTTCTTAAGCTTATTCTTTATTTATTCAACCTTTTTTTTTTGTTTTGGAAGTAATAATGATCATAAAGTCTCTGCTATAACAAAGTATATGTTATCTACGTGAATAGACTATTTCATATATTACTTAAATCAATATGTCTAGAGAATAAAATAAAATAATTTTTAATAACAATAGTATAAAAGTCAAATCTTAATGACATAGTGATTAATCAACTATACATAAAAAATTATTTTCTTTATTTTTTGGGGTAAATTTTAAATGTTAAGTAATTTAATATTCTAGTTCACTAATATCTTTTTAAATAGTGAAATTGCCAGTAATATATACTTTTTGATTGTGACATGCATATATCAATTTTTTACACTATACAATTTGTTTTAAATTTTTTAATAGTATAAATAAATAAAACAAGAATGGAATTATAAATAAAAGATAATTACAATATTATATTAAGCATATAAATTAGTGATACTAATAGGAAAGATAAACCAAAACGTGACATGAGAGAAGTGAAAAAAAATAAAAAAATAAAAGAAAGTAGTGGAAAAAGAGAAAGATAAAACAAATAGCAAGGGCATTTTTATCTTAAAATGTCAAAGCAAAACTAAATGTAAAATTTAGGGGGGTTTAGTGGATTTTATTTGTGAAGCCATTAGATTGTCTATATATTTCTGTAAAATTTATTTTTGCTTATATTGCAAGTTCTTTGTGAGTGTAGAACAGTCGCCATGTGGCTTAAACTTTGTGCTGATTAGCTAAGTGCGCTGAATACTGTATACTCTGAGTTGTGCAATTCAGCCTTGTGTCAATTGCTATTCAAATTTTTATCACAGATTTCATTGTTTGAAAATAAATTTCCCATATATGTTTGGTTACTAAGAAAAATATTGAGAGAATATAGAAAGTTAATGACAGTTATTAGCAATTATTAAAACTTCTGTGAGTAACCAACCGTTTTTCTTCAAAATCCTACAAATTTTGCAAGACACAAAATGCATGAAAATGCGAGAAAAATTTTCAAAATTCTTGCCAACCAAACATGCAAGAATAGCGTATAGCACTGACTTGTGCTATTCAGCCTTTTGTCAATTGCTATTCAAATTTTGATCACAGATTTCACAGTTTGAAATTCGAGTCCAATGACAAGTTTTGTTGATACAACAAAGGATATAACAAATTTGATACAATAGAAGTTACAACAGCTTTACCATGCAGGCACATGATACATCTAGACTGCCTGCCTAAAAGGGATAAAGCATCACAACAGGTAAGAAATTTGGGATGACAGCATGTAAGATATTCCGAGTGTCATGTGAGTTCAAAATATTTGTTAATGCAACAAGAAATAAAAATAAACAAAAAGCCTGTCTGCTCTATGGAATTGATATACATTTTAGTAAGTAACAAATTCTTGGCTCAACCCAAAAAAAAAGGTGTCATGAACAAGGTTCTTGTAGTAATATTTTTTCCCCCTCTGATTTTGACAATCAAAGTAAGCTGCTTTCATTTGTCATATCCTTTAATGCAAATTCCCTTGCTAGTCAAGTTGTTCATTGTCCACTAAACAAAAATATTCTTTTCCTTTAAACAAACTGGCTTCAATTTGTTTTGGTGTCAGTCAAAATTTTATTTCTAACGAACTGGCTACAATTTGTTAAGATACTCCTAATCGCCTTTTTATCTTACATAGTCCTGTTCTAAAAGAATGTTACAGTAATTTTTTTTAACAAAACTCGGGAAGAAAAAACAAATTCGAATTAAGCCACGGGGGATACCAATTATCGTAAATTGGACAATTTCAGGTTGCAAAACAAATATAGGGTAGATTTTATTTCAGACACATTTATGACATTTTCCGTAAGGGAGATGAACAATCAAAGTACATTTCTAATAGTACATAAGAAATGTTGCAAAAAAGCTGGTAGACAAACATTGGTTAATATACTTCCTCCGTCCCATATTTCTCATCTATGATGACAAATATTTTGAAACATTCGGAAATGGAAAGCTACGGAGGGAATAACAGTTTTGTTGCTACTCGGATACAAACTGATCGAGATACTCATCGAGTGCGGTGCATTTCACATCGGGATAGAGCTCCGTTGCCTCCACGCCAAAAGAAGCCTCGATCTCAAAGTTGGCCATTTGTCCCTTCACAGAAAGAGTGTATAACAGAGACAGGATGGATTTTGATGGCATTGAAGCCTCTGCATGAGATACAAGAAAAGAAACCACTTTAATTAAAACTGTAGAATAGGTGAAATTAGTACTAGACGACTATTGTATGAAAAAAAAAAATTCTGAATTGCACGGGATTTTTTGAGGAATAAGCAGCTCGTGCACTTTGTTTCTCTTTGTTAAGTAGCAGACCTCGGATTTTCTCAAGGACTTCCTTCTCTGGAAGGTAAATCTTTTCGAGGGTCTGGCCAATTTTCCTTTCCCACAATGATACTATTTCGTTGCAGGACAGACTGTTGGCAGGTGATCTGAGGTACACAATCTTGTTCAGGGTCCTAGGATCATCTGCTGCTTTAATGGTGTATGCAGCTATATTTTCTTCCTCCGAGAAAAAAACTGCAACGAAACAAAAAATGGAAGAAAAATTAAGAACGGTGATCTCTAAAACATGACACTAAACCAATCAAAAAAATGGAAGCGGGCAAAGCTTCTTTTGGATACCTTTTGGATTTCCATCACCAAGAATGACAATTTTGTCTCTGGGAGGACTTGCAGAGAGAGAGCCTCCAAAGGGGTTAAGGAAATAATTCAAATAACCAGCAAAAACATTACATACTAAATAAGTGTAAGGTATCCCTTCAGCTTCAACAGCTCTGCGGATCTCAGCTTTGGTTCTGTATAAGCTTGCGGCATGCTCAACAACGCCATGCAAACGATCCGCATCATATCCAAACTCAGAAGGTAGAAATCTCTGAAACCGAATACAGCTCTTTGTTTAGGAACTTGTGGGTTGACAGGGATAACGAAAAGAATTTGTTCAACAGCCAGCAGAGATTGGATCAAGAAAAAGAAAAAGGAATGTATAAAACTGCATTGTGCTTACTTTGATGTTACCAGCTTCTTTAATTGCTGCAATTATCTTAACTTGATGAGCCACGAAATCTGCCCCGACTGTCGAGATCACTATATCAACTTGTTTGATTGCATCTACCAACCGCTGATGATCGTGTAGATCTGCCTGTTCAGTTCATACGTCAGTGTCTATAATTTCTTGAGAAGAATTGAAATAGTGCTTAGACAATGGGAAAAAGATACAACAACACACATAAAGAAATCCGACTCCCAAACTCTTGAAGCTCTCTAGGATGGCTGCCCTTTTAGGATCTGAAATTGTGTTTTCTCGGATCAATGCAAAAGTTGGGTGCCCTGCTTTTGCACTTGCCTCCACTAGGTATTTGCCAATGTATCCGGTGCCGCCAATGATCAAAATCTTGCTTTTCACAGCCATTTCCAACTCTAGGATAGTAAACTACTGTTGCAAATTGGATACAATCTGTAATTTGATGAGTTGAAGAGATGCAGAATGTGCTTAGTGACCATAGGCTGCAGCTCCGTGCAAGATTAATTTATAGAGGAAAAAATATTGAAAATGACAGCCCTGTCGCTGCCGTTTCCTTTTGATGCTCTATTGGCCTCTAAAATTTCTAAAATGCTCCGAGGATTAATCCTGTACTCTATGGATTCTTATCGGCAAATGTCAACATAAGTTGGTTCATTTGATAAAGGCGATCACTTCCTTACGAAGAGTTACATGTTCAAATTTTGCTATCGATATAATAACTGTGTTGGTGGGTGATCTATAGAAACCTTGTAAGCAACCTATGGTCAGTCCTAGGATATGTGTGGTCGAAATCAAGCTGAGCGCCCAAACTTTTTTCTTAAAAAAAATAATGGGAAGCATGCGCAAATGCACATGTCATCAAATATTTGAAAGGAAAAAACAAAAAAGTCACATTCAACTTTCGATTCTTGGTTCTACAATATCTTGTAAGGTCATGTAAGGTCAGAAATTATCTTGTAAGATAATATCTTGTAAGGTTAGAAATTAGAATTAAGGTCAGAAATTATCTTGTATGATAATATCTTCTAAGGTAAGGTCAGAAATTATCTTGTAAGATAATATATTGTAAGGTCAGAAATTAGTATTATCTTGTAAGCACTACAAGAATTTTGGTCATCAGTGATAACTACTTTTCGTCACAAATAATCAAAAAGTCGTCACTGATGACCATTATTGACAACATTTCAGTTGTCGCAAGGTCGTCACTGAATCTCCGTCGGTAAAAGTATACAGTGACGACTTTAAAGTCGTCAGTAAATAGAACATTTTTTATGACAATCTATGTCGTCAGTAAAAGATGAAATTATACAGTGACGACTTAGGGTCGTCACTGATTGAAACTTTTTATGACAACATATGTCATCAGTAAAAGCTATAAATCTAGTGACAACACCTTCTCTTGTCAGTGATGCAAGTGATGCATGAAGGGACGATGGTGAGGGCATAGGGGAATTAGTGACGACTTTGTTGTCAATAAACCCCTGATCAACTGTGACAACATTCCCTTATCAATAGACAGTTTTGATTGAGTGACAATAACAATTGTCAATAAAGACATCCTGCCTAGAAAAATACTACTCATTTACAACACCTTACACATGACTTTCCTACTACAATAATATCTAAAAAATGAAAATATCAGCAATGTTTAATAAATAACAAATGTAGGCACCGTTACAATAGAATATGCCAAAATAATATATTAAATATTCAAATGTCATAAATAAGTGCAACATCATAGTACAAATAGTTTCATAAGTTTGAGTAGAACAAATACTACTCATATACGTCAAGGCTGCACTAAAAAACATATTCCTCCCAAAACATTTCCTACGCTTCTGAAACATTTTCTAAACTTAAGACAGCACTATAACCACAGTTTTTGAGCCGACATGTAAGCCGTACTGCTAATCTTCTTCGAAACCTCCAAAATGAGCAATATATCTGCAATAAAGTAGTAAAGTTATTAGTAAAGTTATCAGGTGACAAAAGCAAAACAGTCTCTAATTGCTAAATAAACAACAAAAGTAACAAGCATTCACTAATCTGATACCACCGTAATGAATGCAGCAATTGCAGCAGAAATAGAGTGATAAGGGGGAGAGAAACTAGACTTGAGGAAGAAGAAAGAGAGATATTATTCAAAATGATTTTTCCATGTTGCCCAATCCAGATTTCTGCATTCTTATACAGCTCAAGAATAACAAAATAACTACTTGATTGTTGACTCAGCACAACAGTCTAACTAACAAGGAAGATTCCCTTTAACTACTTGAAGGAAATACATTTCGCATGTACTAAACTGGTATTCTTCAAGTGAAATACTATACTAGAAATACATTAATTCTTCAAGTTGAAACTGACAATCCACTGCAGAGAGACCAAACAGTACTATACTGGTATTAAAGGCTAGACGGACACAAATTAATGGAAGGGGAGAAGATGGAGAAGGGGAGAGTATGTGTAACAGGTGAGCAAGGAGGACTAGGTAGGTAGGTGGCAGTTCTTCTCATGGCTGGTAAGACATAACACATTTGTTTACCCCAATGAAGAAAAAGCAATATTTAGAACTGAAGTCTGTAGAGCTGAATCGGATTCCACCCTGCATGCCATCCGGAGGATTGTAAATGGATTGATGGTCTGTGGAAAAAAAAATTAGTGCACAGGAGTGTGTGTAGGAGGAAAGAGTTGGTGGATTGGATTGATGATCCGAATTTGATTGCTGAAGACATCGGTGGGGTAGAAAAATCTTGTTTCTGCAAATTTTGCCTGGATGTCAAGAAATGATATGTTTTGCTGCAATGGATGGAAACAGGGAAAAACTGGGAACTGTGATAATTGCAGGCCTTTTCTACTACACAAGATGCCTTGGTTGACTACCAAAGAACGAGGAGTGTTAACGGTTGTAAAGAGGAGGTTTGTCACAAATGAAGACCAATTTTGGCATCAGCAATGTTTCTTTAATCTGTCAAAATACTGTCAAAGATGAATAAATCTTCTGTTTTGTTCGTCCATCACTACTATACTACCACTCTGCTATACAAGAGGAATATTCCTTTTAGAATAGTCACGTAATCAAATCAGTAATCTTACAATACAAGTCAGCGATTGATAAAATGTTCACGTAATCAAATGCAGTATTCTCCCAACCCAACACAAGTCGGAGATTGATTAAATTGTTCACTTAACACTTGGGACTGTATATCTTGTTCCGTCAAAAGTTTTTAGCTAACTCATTGGCCATGAAAAGTTTTTAGCTAACTCATTGGCCAAATGACAATAATAATCTTTTCTATTCTTTAGCCCTTCTGTGCTCCTCAAATTAATATCATGAAACAGAAACACTATTGAAGCTTTTTTTTTTTGTGTAATGTTATTGTTTCATGATAACAAAACTATGATAAAGCCACAAATGTACTCCCAGGATCAAAACACCATCTGATTAGAACCTTGTGTTGACAGAAGTAATTCTTAAATGTCCCTCCTCAGTCTTGATTTTTTGCAACATGGTGAAAGACCTGCGAAATCTGCCTTAGGCCACTTTGCAAGTCAGATCTTCATAGCTTATAGTAATTTTATACCAGCTATCCTAATTGCACAGCAAGAGAATCAAGTATTTGGAGCAACTATGAATTTCAGCAACCCACGATGACTAACGAATCATGCGGCAGCTTCTTCTCTACCATTTCAGCATGCATGGGACAGAATTTATAAGCCCCAATGGAGCATGTAGATACACCAACTAATGCCCCAAGACTCAAACCGAGTCACTCAGGACCAAACAAACAAAATCATAATACAAAACCAGAGTTCCAGTAGCTGCTTTTCCCCACAAAAAAAAAATCCATGGCCGAAACAATTTACTCTAAAAAAAAATCAGAAACAAACATTGATTTAAGTACCAAAACTGATGAATTAGGCTTCTGGAGCAGATCATAAATGACAGAAGTGACACAAGACAACCTTATTGACATTCGAAACAATACGTCAGCCAACCAAAAGAGAAAACAAAAGAACTGCTGCAACCAACCTAACTCACTGACTTGTCCGATTTCTTTCAAACGTACAAATGCAACAAAACCATCTTTCAACAAAGAATTTTCGGCTAGACATTACATCGAACAGATTGGGGGTATTAAAAGTTTCATCAGATTTTTGTTCAAATTGAAGTCAATCAGCCCCAAAATTTATCAGAAATCAAGACATTCAACTCAATCAACATATGCAGCATGTGTATTCAAAAATGAAGCCAATTAACAGGAGAATCACACTGGATGAAGCCACGGCAGACCCATTTCACACTCTTGAGAAGAACTGAAATTTAAATAGAAAACTTACAGAGCTCTTGACGATGAAGATCCACGGGCGATGATGGTGGGTTCCGTGAGCGTGCGGCGAGCTTCAATTCCTCCGCCAAGTCCCTCTTCTTTCTCTTAGCCTCTAGCTCCCTGATTGTATCAGCGTAGTTCCACCCAACTTCAGACGATAGCCGACCCAGCAAACAGTACTTGTGACCAGCCTGGAGCCTCAAAACCTTGAGAGCATCAGGGATAACCATCCTCTTGGTTTTATCATAAGGCGGAGGTACTCCCTCGTACACCTTCAACCTCGCCAGGGCAGCTGCTCCTCTCTTGATTTTATGCGGAATCATCCCTCGGATGGTGCGTCAGAGGATTCTAGAAGGGGCGCAGAAATGGATAGGGCTATGGGAAGGTTTGGTGTTCATGCACTTGCGGAGGAATCGGAGGCACTTCATTTTCTAGCGAACGAGACCGTCGGAGAGGCAGATCTCCTCTCATCGGACCACCACCACTTTTAACCGACCTCCTCTCTTTTTTTTACTTTTATCCGCACCCTTTAATAAGGAGAAATTGAGCTGCATCAGTGCCACAGTGGCTGGCGGGCCCTAGGCTGGTGGCGTGCCAGGCGGTGAGGAGCTCAGAAACGATGGCAATGGGGCCGGGCGTGCGGTGGTGGAAGTGGTGGGACGGTGTAATTGGTCATCGTGGCGATGACCGACCGCGAAAGCTCAGGCGGTGACATGGAAATTGACGGCAAGAATTCTGGGCTTATTTAGGAATTCATGATCAAGGACCGTTTTGAAAAAATTTGGATGGATCGAGTTGAGGAAGATTGGGAATTTTTATTTTGGGATTTTGGGTTTGGAATTTTCATTCTCTCCTTGTCGGTCTTCTCTCTCTGCTCTTAGCCGACTTCCCTTGCCTTTATTTTTCTCTTCAATTTCGATTTTTCTCTTCTACCCCAGAGCTCCCCCCTTAATCTTGTGTGCCGCCCCTGCTTTTTTTGTTGTTTGCCCTGAAAACTAACCCTAAAATGAAAAGCCAAGATTTCATTCTCAAAAAAGGTCCATGTGTCTTATTCTTGTCCCTTTGATTTTTCTTTCTTTTTACTTTTTTTTCTTTTTCAAAACCCTAGAATCAAAACAAACAAAATAAAATTAAATGATTAAAGTTTAATTAAATGATAAAAATGACTTAAAAATAAAAGACTAAAAGTAAATGAAATGAATCAAAAAATAAAAGTACCAGTAAACAAAAATACCTTAAAAATTTGGTGTCTACAATGCCCATAAAAAGTTGGTACTTTGAATAGATAATGCTCATTTGCCCATAAACTACACTCCCTGAAGGCTATTTTGTTAATTACTTTGTAGTACTTTGTTATTCCTTTGCTAATACTACTTGGCATATAGTACAAAGGATAAATCTGGCATAAATTTCTTATTCCATTGATAAAAAGACCTGCCTGCCTTATAACTATTGTAATGAAAGATATATCTTTAGAGTTTATAACAAATTATTACTTAAGTTTGAGAAAATTATAAAATATTTATGCATAGTTTATCAAGATACTATTCACAATTTCCTAATAAAAAAATAGGGGCTAAATTGTAAAAGCTACGGTGCCATAATAGAAATAATAAAATTGGTGTATTACATATGGGTGTTAAATTGCAAAAGTTAGAGTGCCATAGTAGAATTAATGAAATTAGTGAATTACATATGAGGCTAAATTACAAAAGTTAGGGAGTAATAATAGAATAAAAGAAATCGGTGTACTACATATGGGGCTAAATTGTAAAAGTTAAGGTATCATAATGGAATTTTTTACAACATTTGGGGCTAAATCGCAAAAGTTAGGGTGGCACAGTAGAATTAATGAAAGTGACTTAGAAATAAGTACTTTAAACAGTGACGATTAATTCTTGTCACTAAATCTGAATCGGTAGAGTGACAGTGACGATATTAGAAGTTGTCACTATATAGATCATTTTAGTGACAACTTTTTCAAGGTCGTCACTGAAGATTTAGTTGCTTTGAGCAATTATGACAACTTTTCTTGTCGTCACTAAACAACCACGTTTTCTGACGACTTTTGTCGTCACTAAAAATGTTGTCACTAATGACAATATTTCTTGCGGTGTAGTTTGTGACGAAAATAATGGGTCGTCACTAAACATTTAGTTGCTTTGATGCAATTGTGACAACTTTAGGTGTCGCGACTAAAGAAGTTCCTTTTGTGACGACTTATTGTTATCACTAAAAATTGTTGTCACTAATAAATTTTTTTTTAGTGATCAGTGACGACAACTAAAAGTCGTCTGTAAATAGTCCAAGCAATAGTGACGATGTTCTTAATGTCGTCACTATTGTGTGTTCTAAACACTCCCTCACTCTTGCTAAATCTTGGCGGGAATTTACTAGTGACGACTTTTCTAAGTCGTCACAAATGAGTTGGCTCCCATTAGAGGTTTGTGACGAGTTAGAAAGTCGTCAATAAAGGATCCACTTTTGTGACAACTTTTTTTCGTCACAGAGAAAAGTTGTCACTGATGACCAATTTTCTTGTAGTGAAGGTCATAAATTAGCTGGACATGACATGGTTGCCCAATGGAAAATAAAAAAGAAATCAACTGAAGTTACCAAATGCTATGAACCTTTGGATCAACGATCATGATAATATCAAATCAATTTACTCCTTTTAACAATTTCTCATAATTGTTTGTGAATTTTTTTTTTAAAAAAATGTTGGCATTGAAAAGGGACAATATATCACTGGAAAAGTTATTAAAATTAAATGTGCCCATATTTCTTTAAATGACTGAAAAATGAGATACATACAGAAGTGGTAGATAACAATTGGAAGAGACTCATGCTACGAGTGTAGTGAATCATTAGTTTTAGTGTCAAAGATGGGAAAATTACGCTTTATTCCCCTATGGTTTAGTATTTTTTTTTTTACATAACTCCCCTATGATTTTAAAGCTATATATAGCCCTCTCATAGTTTGGATTAAAGTGTCAAAATGATGAAATTTAAAATCCATAATGAAATCAACTGAAATATCAAAAATATCCCTATGTAAAGTTGAAAATTATTTATTAACCACAGGGGGTTATGTATATATACTGAAAATTATAAGGGGGTTATATGGTAAAACACTAAACCATAAAGGGGTTATATGCTAAAATATAAAAATCATACGAGGTTAGAGTGTCATGCATATTATGTTTATATATTTTGGTCACTCCAATTATTTTAGTTTTTAAACAAAAGTAATTTCGACATTTTTATAGGTTCTGTTACGGATGATCATTTCCATCACTTTGACACTTTAATCCAAATTATAAGGGATTATATATAGTTTTTAAAACTATAGGGGGTTATGTAAAAATTAGCTATATCACGGGAGGGTAAAGTTTAATTTGCCCGTCAAAGATCAATATTTTCTACTAATAGTTGATCTCAGAGCTTATGTATATGTTTGCTATGGCCAAGTTGATTCATATGCTCATTTGATGATTAACTTCTACTTAGTCCACGCTATAACTTCAAGCTGGCTGCTTTTTCAACTACTATTTTGGCATCTCTTTCCTATTTTTAACACCTTAGTGGTTAATATGTCGGATGATTCATAGAGTTTATGAAACCGGCCACAACCAGTAAAATCCAAACTCTAGAACCGATTTACTATTTTTCTTTTTTCTTTTACAATTAAATGTTTGAACTGAGGTTGAACAGTAAACTAAAAACTTATCATTTGCTTCACGAGGAATTTTATGTCTGTTCGAAACAACTATTAGGCATGATCCAAGAATAATAGAAAAGTTTCAAGTGCATATATGAGGATCTCACTTACTAATTTACATGTTAAGTGAAATCCACTTGGCATGTTATATAAAATCAGGTGGAACCCTAGTATGTTCTCATGGAACCTTTTCATTGGTTTGGAAACAATTATTAGGCATGATCGACATAAAATTTTCCTCCATTTCACTTAGCAATTCAAATTTTTTTAAAAAAAAATTGATTAAATCAAGTTGCTCTTCCCCCATGAGCACGATCTTCTGTCTTTCAATTCCTCTTCAATCGATACATGAATATACCATCGGAAATAGTGACTGAACCCTTCCATCCTTCCCTGGCACTCCCTTGCGCTAGCCATGTTTTGATCCATAGACCATGTCAGTATAATCACAAAAAATGTGGATGTATGACAAGCTTCTCAATGTTCAAATGCCCTATATTCACAATTTATTATTGGAATGGTACTCCCAATTCTATGAAGATAATACTATTATTCATAAATTTTAATAAATGTTAGTTTTTGAAAAAAGAAAAACAGAAAAGAGTAGATTCTCAAAACTATCTAACTCCCATAGTTGACTCAAGTCTCGCCATATTCGTTCTATTCATCCCCTAATACCAAACAAACATACCTTTGTTTTTTCTTTTTCAAATTTCAGCTACCAGAAATAATTTTATAAAGCAAGGGGCAAATATTAACTCAAGGAAAAGTCATGCACGAACCAATGGCTCTCTGTGTACTAGCTTATTCCTCTAATCTATATCTATATGTATTGCAGAAGGGGTTTTTAGCAGAGACCCTCTTAATGGCTTCCAAACTTCTCATTCTTTTTTCTAGATTTTTGTATTTATTTTAATACATAAAAGTAGTGGGTTATAACCAACCTGATCTCCAATCAAATTTAAAATTTAAAACATTCCTACTATCTACATCATAAACCGTTTATAGTTTGTTATTTATACTTTAAATCCTTTTTACTCCTTAATTAAAGACAAATGCTCATTCGTATGCTATTTTAATACAATGTTACATTTTTATAATTAAGAAATATTTATCACCAAACTAACCCTATAACCACCCCTACAAATGAGCTTTGCAAATTACAATCATGTTTCAAAAAAATCACAAATGTGCAATTAAATGTAAAGTTGAGGGGTAAAGTGCAACTAGATGTAAAGATACAATGTATTGTATATAACATTTTATTTGTCAAATAGGTACAATGTTAATATACAAATCAAATATTCCAGTGGTAACATGCATCTTAATCTACAGAACAGACATGCACGATTCGTATTTGGTTGTGATGCTTCTTATCTCAGAGAATTACAAAGGAAGGTAGAATTTCTTGATATATGTTTATTTTTATAATGCTATTTATAAACTATTTAAAAAAATACACTAATTTTGAATTTCGCACGTACTTAATTCTCAGGACAATGGTGATAAGTTGTTCAACCAACGAATCAATTCATGCAAAGATCATGCATTTTTATTTGTAGTACGCACTCCACAAAATTCAATAGAATTAATTAAATTACCAATTTTGGCTTTCGTACTAAAAGTTGATTGGTGTGAAGAGTATTCACACCTTCATGCAAGATTATCAAATCGAATGCATAATATTTGTAAGTATTTCATTTTAACAACATTTAATTACATTCATTTTTATTCATATATCATTCATTTTCTAATATAAATTTCTATTATTTTTTCAGGATCTATCTTTTGAAAATAGGGAGTTTTTGAATGATATATACATTCTATCATATTTCAAACTATTGTTAGACAGATATTACATTTTAATTAAGTTGGTACAATTTTTTAACCTTTTTTAATTCACCCTTTTATTTTCATTTTTTTAATAATGTCAGCACTGTGTGTAGCACGGGTATTCACACTAGTAATTAAGTAGGATGTTAACGCTTATACGACAAATTGTAAATGTTAACAATAGTTGTTTGACATATTATAGAACTCAAATAATTGACAAATGTACACATCTTTAGCCTTACACATCTTGTACCGCGGGAGTTCACGTACATTGAACATATAATTCGAAAATGTGTTTATCAGGAAAAATTTTATGGAAATAAAATTATTTGTTATAAAAACTCAAAAGATTGGGTCTCATGGGACTCCGTCGCAGTACCCAAGTATTCTCAATTCTTATTGGGTATTTGCTGGTTCTAGTCTCATATATGTTAAATATTCCCAACTACTCAAAATCTACAGGTTCAATGTTCACAATGCAAACAATAAGAACCTAAAAACAACCCTTCATATTGTGTAACAAAACGGTGCCTATTGGAGTTCTCGTAATAGCAACAAATGAGAGAAGGAAAGTTTAAACCATTCTTTCCCAAATTGGAGTTTTCAAAAGGCAAATATTAATGCTTAGAAGAGGCTCCCCTGTTCCCTCTCCCAGCGTCCCACATCGTTTGTTGAGTGTGTACATGAGTACCATTTAAGTTCCATGGGTGCAACCAAGAGTCAGCAATTGCCTTTTGATTGTATCTTGTGGGGTTAATTTAAGTGCTGTTTGTGAACTTCTTGTCAAAAGAAAAAAAAAAGACCTGTTGGTGAGGTTAAAACGAGAGTGCTCTTTAGTGCTTAGGAAAGGCTCCCCTATTCCCTCTCCCTGCATCCCACATCGTTTGTTGAGTGTGTGTGTGAGTACCACTGGTTGTATCTTGTGGGGTTAATTTAAGTGTTGTTTGTGAACTTCTTGTAAAAAAAAAAAGGCAAATATCAAAAAAAAAGTCTCATGCACTCTTTCTCTTCTTTTTACTGTGTAAAAAGGCAATATTGCCCATTTATTAGTTGTGTCTATTCGTCAACTGCTGCAATTGCCCTAAGGCTTCACTGTTGCTATTAAAGGGTTCCTTTGCCTTTTTCTTCATTATCAAAACCATTCTTTCCCTACCATTGTACATTTTCTAGCAATGGCAAAAGATTAAAATTGCGAGGGCCTACTAGATCACGTGAAACTGGAAGAAATCAATGATATTTGAAAACCACACGCCTGGAAGAATTCTTGAATTTTATCAATTGCTTCTATCTTCCATAGGTAATATTTTTAAACATTGATCTTTTTCATTATTTTTTTTGTTTTATTAGAAGCATATATGTTACGAGTTTGAACATAACAATTCAATATTTTGATTAGAGATCTTTTTTTTGGATAATTTAAGTTATAAAAGATAATATATTTGTAGAAAAGAGGTCAATTTGCAGTAGTATGCCAATATACTGGCTTTTTTTGGATTGCCATTCTCGGGACAAAAATCTCATGTTTTTCGGAAATATTTCCTTGACTCATTTTCAATGATCTTTTTACTTCATGTACATCACATCTAAAAAAGTGTTACAAGATATACCCTTCCAGAAAATGCAATCCAAACAATATACTTCCATGATCAATCATAGTAGTATTATGATTAGGAACCTATTTTTACGGTTAGAATAAAAAAACTAAAAAAGAAAAATAGAACCTAGACAACAAAATCGATTATGTGACTTGACTTTCATGATTACTTGAAATAATTCTAATTAAGGTGAAGATAACTTGTAGTATGTTGGGTAATTTTTTTCAAAGGTCAAAAGGCTGTTTGGGTACAAAAGAATATGAGTACTAAACTATAGGTTTAAATTTAATTTCATTTAAATCAAAAGAAGGGAAGGATTTAAGCCTGTCAATTGGGCCATTTGAAGCGAGGTTTAACAAACTCAGGTTCCGCTTTTATAGTTAGTATAACTTTTGGATTTCGAATTATGAGTTTTGGATTGATAAATGTGAAACTTATACTTGACTTACAAAATATTCAAATTGCGAGTTTAATTCGAACTTAACTTAAGCTCACTTAGAATTCCTTAATTTTCTTAATATAATTACTATAATTATTAAGTTTTAAACTAATTTAATATCCACATGACCACAACATTAAAACTATACAAGAACCGGTAAGAGTTCATTAAAAAATATATAAACCAAGAATTTTTCAACAATAATATATCCAATTAATTCAATGTACATGTAAAATAGTAATAAAATATGATCAACGGTCAATAAATTTTCAAAGATCCTCAATTTGCTCATACTAAGATTTGTCCTTCTAAATCTTTTGACATAATTTTGTATATTTAATATTCCTTATATATATTGACAAATAACTCATAAGTATTATTATTATATATTTAGATATATAATTATATATATATCAAAATATGAATATATTATATATAATTATATATATAGGCATATTAAAGGGTCGAACCTATATTGGGTTTGATCCTAATAAGGCCCAAACTCTGCTCACATTTAATTTGGGATTATACACAATTTCAACCAACTCAATGAAAAGCCTGGCTCATTAGATTTTTTTTAAGAATCGAGTTCAAGCTGACCAGATCCCATTGATAGTCCTAAAAGGATTGCCTCCTCTACAAAAAAAAAAAAAAAATCAGTTTTTGCCGCGCATCCAATATGTGATAAAAAGTACTTTAAACCGTGGAAAATAGTATTTGCCACAAATTTGCAACGGTTTTGGAGGCGTCTTGTATACAGCTGTCGCAAATGCTTTGCAATAGTTCTGGATCCGTGATAAATACTTTTTACCACAGAAAAATCACAGTTTTACATTCATCATAAAAGAACTGTGATATATATCATTGACTATTTACCACAGTTTTTAACATGGTTCGAAACTGTTACCAATACTTTTTTGCAACAAATTGCAGCCACGGTTTGGAAAGCATTGAGAAAGGTCTTTGTCATGGACTAATTTCACAGTTTTGGTTCTATGGAGAAAGTTTCTAATTAATCATCCTAATTTCCAATGTTGTCTAAAGAAGGGCAAATTATATTTTATCCCCGTATTTTTTTAAATAACCCCCCTATGGTTTCAAAAGCTATACATAACCCCCTCATGGTTTGGATTAAAGTGTCAAAGTAACAGAAATAGTCATTTGTAATGGAACGTCTAAAAATTTCTAAATTACCCTTATAAATATATGACACACTAACCCTATATGATTTTTATATTTTACCATATAACTCCCTTATAGTTTAATACTTTATCATATAACTCCCTTATGATTTTCAAAATATACAAATATCCCTCCTTGGTTAATAAATAATTTTTAACATTATATAAGGGTATTTTTGATATTTTAGGTGATTCCGTTACGAATGATCATTTGTGTCACTTTGACACTTTGATCCAAACCATTAGGGGGTTATGCATAGCTTTTGAAACCATAGAAGGGTTATGTAAAAAAACATTAAACCACAGGGGGGTAAAGTGAAATTTGCCCTTAAAAGAAATATCAAAAGATAAATGTTTAAGATCTATTGTCATAATTTACACAAGTAAAATAGCTAAAGTTTTTATTAAAAATCTCACAAATAAGTGCGTACAAGTTACCAAAAACATAGCATATATTGCACGATATTATGCCAATCCAAAGTGATTACCATTTGAAAGCTAATACAATGGTCTAACCCTTTAGAAGAACATCTCTAGTACACTAACATTTTGGGACCACCCAATAAAGATTTCATGACTACAAAAAACTTCCAAAAACATCTTAGAACGAATGAGCTGGATGAAGTTTTTTACATTCCCCATCATTACTAATCGTACCCTACAAAACAATGTTAAAACTGTAATTAGTATCACATTATCACCAAAGAAGTTAAAAAAGCACAAAGTCAATATTAAAGTACGTTTAGAATCCAATTCATGAGCCCAAGAAAAAAAAATACTAAGATCTGCTTTGTAGCCACTGTCACAACGCATAATTAAACATTGTTGAAATAATCTACTAGCACAGGCTGCTCAAACTAGTTTGCATAAGCAAGTAAACTTGGTTCAACCAACAACTCGGTTGAAGAAAGATATGCAGCACATATCAAAGTTACCACAATGATTAATCAACCGTGGCAAATAGTAGCATAATTACCACTATTTATTGCTGTGACCAACAAAAGTGTGGTAAGAAGTTTTTTGACATCACGGTTGCTAAAACCATGTCAAAAAGTCACTTTTACACACGAATTGAGAACTATGACAAAAGAAAGTGTGGTAATTGTTCACTTTTTTGGTAGTGCTCAGATTTTTGGGCTAATTCATTTCCCACTCAAAAAGAGTAAGAAAGGGAATTTAGGGATCAGATTATTAGAGTGGGGGCTTGCTTGGTTGGATAGGTTAATTTGGTAATTTTGATTATGACATGTATTTTTTTAGATATTAGGAATATGTGAATTTGCCAAAACTTATGTCTTTAAGAATTTTAAATCTTTCTATTACTACTTCTCAAAATTTTCCAAAGGGAGAAACACAAATTTGATTCTCAATGTTTGACCTATACATCAAACTGGTCTCTAATGTATAGCCAAAACAAATCCGGTCTCTAAATTTTCTGATTTTAACTTTACATTTTTAGTCCCTAATGTTTGAAGTTTCAATCAATATGGTCTCTTAAGTTTCTAGTTATAGTTAAGGGTTTTAAAATGAAAGAAATGTTGTGCATTGAATTAAAGATATAACAAATGTCATCCTAAATTCCTATAAAATTTCATAAAAACACTTTATATCAACATAATAACATCATTGAACTTAAAGAGTTTTATTTTTTTTTGAATAAGTTACAATCAAATGACAATATATACATAATATATAAAATAAAAAAGGAAAATTCTAGTATTAATATAAAATTTATTATCATTCATGCTAGTTCTTGCATGACTTGTGCATATAGGCCTTAAATTATTATAGTTAGGAATTGCAATTATAAAAACTAGCAAACATAAATACTAATATGAAGTGCTTTTACTCATTATGGGTTAATCATCAGTTAATTAGTAATAATATAAAACAATGATCACATATATAATACCAAATTTGAGACCAATTATACCAAAGGGAAGAAGTATATGAGACATTAGTGGCATGAATAAATGAAGTAAAAAATAAAAAGTTTAATAAGAATTGCTAGTACCCATTTAAGACAATTGTGTTGTAATTCGCGTCTTATTATCCTAATACCCTCAATATCACTATTGAAAACTTAAGTGACCAAAATGATTAAAATTTTAAATATTAGGGTCCAAAAGTACAAAGTCAAAATTATTAAATAACAATAATTAAATTTTGACCGTTAGTCATTGTTGATTTTTCATCATTATTGAATGCACCTACTACCGAAAACTTTGAGAACCAAATTTATTTTGATTGGAACATTAGAAACTAATTTAGCACATATGCTAAAAATTGGAGACTGCAACTGCAATTCTCCCTTTTTCCAAAAGAAAAGTCTACACTTTTTTTTTGTCTTATTTTTGTGCACACGTCTGAATTTTTTTTTTAACCTTTGATATCACACGATGGTCCAAACTGACTGACATTAGTTAATAGATTTAGTTGTTAAAATGACTTTGTGAATTGTGAGGGGGGGTAATATGTAGAAAAATTCTGTTTGGTAGAATTTGGGTAAAAGGAAAGTGCGTTTGATAAAATTAAAGTTGAAAACTAAAGTGTGAAGTTTGAATTCTATAAAATTAAGTTGTTGAATTGTTAAGTATTAGGCTCTATTTGATAACTCAATTTAACATTTAAAATTAATGGATTCAGATATTAACATGTTTGGCACATTTGGTAACCAAAAATTGTACAACTAAATTAATTAAATGACGCTGAATTTTTTAGGCAAAATTTACTTCAAAAAATAAAGTTATACTGAATTTTCTAGGCTCCAATGTATCACATTTAGTATTTAATAATTAAATAATTTAATGAAGCCAAACTTTAGATTTATATTTTCATTTTGGAAGCAAATTTTGCCTAGGAAATTCAATGCCACTTAATTAATTTGGACCTTGTTTACTAACCCAATTTAACACTTAAATTTAATGGATTCAAATCTTAATATGTTCACATATGTTTGATAACGAAAATTGAATATTTGAATTAATTAAGTGGTATTGAATTTTTTAGCTAATTTTATCAAATGCACTCTTAAACCGTGGGAAATTGAGTTATCAAAGAGGGCGTAAATCATTTAGTATAAATCACGTTTTATATTAGTAAAGTTAGCGGAAGAACTAGGGCATATAACCTCATTTGCCATACAAATTACGGGCCTGTTTGGAAGCCAGGTTTTTGGACAAGTTTTTTACCTACTAGTTTTTTAACAACTTTTGTTACAGGAACCCAAAAAAACTTCTCAAAGTTTTTTACCTACACACTTAAAATATCCAAAGTACAAAAAAAAAAAAAATTCCCTTTCCCTTTTCTTTTCCTTCCTCCCCCGTCCCAACCTACCACCACCTCCGTTGCCAGCCACCACCTCCGCTGCCAGTTTCGGCGCTGATCACCTCTTCCGGTGCCGGTCTTCTTTTTTTTTCCCCTTTTTCCCTTTCCCCCTCTTCCTCCCCTGCCATCCTTCCCTCTGTCTTTTTTTTTCCTCTCTTCGTCTCCCCCACTCCTCCCTCACCACCCTTCCCCTTCCCCTCTAGCCGATCTGGTCGCGAGACCCAAATCGCACGGGGGAGGGTGAGGGTGGCGGGGGAAGTGGAGGAGGGGGGAGAAGGAAAATTGCCCAAAAACAAAATTTTCATTTCGCTGCTTCATCTGCAGGAAAGAGCAAGGAGAGGAGACGGGAGGAGAGGGAGAGGGAAAATGTGAAAAAAAGAAAGGGGCAGCGGGAAGGGGAACAAGGGAGGGGGAAGGGACAGAGAGGGTGGCGAGGGAGAGGGGGAAGGGGCAGAGGGGGTGGTGGGGGAAGGGCGTGGCGGGGCAAAGGGGGAAGGGGCAGCGAGGGTGGTGGGGAGAGGGGAGGAAAGGGGTGGTGGGCCAGAAGGGGAGGGGTGGTGGCCCAAGGGGGGTGGCGGGCAGAGGGGGAGGAACGGGAAAGGAGTGGCAGGGGAGAAGGGAGGAAAGGGGTGGCGGGGGAGGGAGAGGGAGGGGGGAGAGGAGAAAAGAAAAAAAAAAGAAGAGAGGTGGTGCTGGCGGAGGTACTGGAGGTGGGAGGCAGAGGTAACGGGGAATGGGGAGGGGGAAGGAAGAAGAAGAGAGGAAAGAAAAGAAAAAGGAAAGAAAGAAAAAGAAAAAGAAAGAGAAAGAGAAAAAGAAAGAAAAAAAGAAAAGGAAAAAAAAAATTTCACTTTACAAAAACTTCTACAAAATTTTTCACATTACAAAAACTTCTATAAAAAGGTTTTTCACCTTACAAAAACTTCTACAAAATTTTTTCAAAAACTTCTACATTGCACTACAGTAAAGTTTTAGACAAACTCCCAAAAAACTCAGGTTCTACAATGCATTAACTCAATAATACTGGGAATGAAACACCGATAGACTCAGAAAAGAATGGCGGAAAAACTTGTGAAAGAAAAAACAGAAGAAAAAGCAAAAGAATTGGCAACAGAAGCAATGAAAGTGGAACTGAAAACCAAGGAGGAGCTGAAGCCCTGGGAGCAGCACTCTACTGTGATCACCATTCCTCACTTTGACTACAACGCCCCTCTTCTCTCCTCAGTCATTCCCACTCCGGATTCCTCATCACCTGCCCCATCAGTAAGGCCTCTCATCCCATCTCTTCTGTCCAGAAAGCTATGTTATATTTTTTTGGCTATTTTTGTACTTTATTGGCATTTATTTATGTAATTTGCATCTGGGTTTCTGAAAATTTTCAATTTGATTGTTTGGGATAGTCTGGGCAGTGTGGTGATTGATAAAAATGCTTCCTTTGTTATGTAGAGAGGGAGAAGAGTGCAACAAAAGAAGCCATGTCAATTCTTGAAAAGGTAATGAATTCTGCTAGTTTTGTCTCTTGTCCGTTCTCTGGAATAATGTCAAAATCAGGAAATTTTAGACATAAAGAAAATTCATGCTGACTTGAGAATCAAGACAGTTAAATTGGTTTAGTGAACTTGGTTTTATGGGATTCTTAAATTCTGGGAAAGGTTGGGAACTTGGGGTATTTGGAAGTGAATAAGACTGTAGCGAACTTGAATTACTGGTATAATGTGTTCACTGCTATAATTGTTTTGGTTTAAGATGAAAGTAGCAATGTTACGGGATTGGTTGCTAAAGAAAGAGATGTTCGAAAGATTAAGCATAAGTAAACGGCGAATGGGACGGCGACTAATTGATAAAACTGAGGAAGTTTGGAGAAGATAGGCACAAGCATGTTGTGTTGTTCAAATGCATTAGGTATTGAGAGGGGGGTGGTGCAAGCAAACTAAAGTTGTTTACCATTTTAAACGTGATAAATTTTTGGAAATGAAGTGTAATGCTAATGGTCTTCATTTGTGAGAATAATGGCAAAATTATGCATTTAACACTATTTCCATCTGTTGAACTTAGTCTAGGAAAAACGTTTATGATTTTTGGGTTCTAAACTTGATTAAGATTTCGGTTTGCTGACAAACAGAAGGATAAGATGTCAATTATCCTGCCAATAGGTTATTAACATATGAGTCTAGTAGCTGGTTTCAAATTTTTTTGCATATGATCTTCCACTTCATCCATTTATTTGTAGCCGGTGCATTTTTAGGTCACAGATTTCTATGGTTTAGTCCTTGTTTACCAGTCTTATTCAACTTGTTTTGCTTACACTCTGTCATTTGTCACTTGGTTCAATCGAGTGACTGCTTAAGTCTGCTGTGCCTTCTTGAGTAAATGACATGATTCGACATCCAAAATGCATCACTGGTTAAATTCTTTATCACTCACAGCTCTCCAGTATATATATATGAGTTACCAATTTCTTTGAATTTGAAGAGGCTTATGGATACATAGTAACCTTAGCTTAAGCTTGAGCACTTAACTCATACAGGTTAGGCACAAATTCATCTTACTAATACAGAACCTTTGGGTTGTTTTCTTTGAAAATAAATCAGAAACAATAGATAGAAGATATGCAATATTTTCTGGCATAAGAAAATTTTTTTAAATATAAAAGTGTTAGCCCCGATGCAACCAAATACAACCAAAATACTCAACCAGACAAGTAGTCAAGTAAATACAATGACAAAGAATATAAGCAATTTTAAAGCACAAAAATAGAGTAACAATAAAGTAAAAGAAATTCAAACCAATCAAACTCCCAAGCTTCTTCCAAACTTGGAGTTGAATCCACCAAATAGCTTCTTTAATTGATGGTAGTGCTAACCAACTTGTACAAGTGAAGGCTCACTCCTTCCTCATCCCAAACATACTTTGGTTGAGCAAAGGAATTTTACTACTCTCCAAGTAAACCCTCAACTAGCTACAATTGAAAGCTTACCCACTCAATTAAGAACTACTTTATACAAGTGAGGCAACCTTTATCAAGGTTTTACCACTCCAAGTGATAGGTTCACCTTCACCAAGGTTTTACTCCTCCTAGAGAGTAACATTCACTTGAGCAACCTCACAACCTAACTTTCCCAACCCCTTATACAACCAACAAAGAATATTTCTACTCAAAGATCTCACTTGCAAGCTTGTATTTAGTGTTGGCAAAAGTCTATGTCTTCTTGTGTTTTGGGGTATTTATAGAAGGTGAGAAATGGCTCCAAAAGGCTCTCCAACGGTTAAATATTAAATGCTGTCGAAACTAGCCGTTGGCCTGTCGGACGTCCGAACCATGCGTCCGAACCACCTATCGGACGTCCGAACCATTTGTTCTGCGTCCGAACCCTGCGTCCGATAGAAGTCAGAATGTTCAACTTTCATTCTTTTTGTGTCGGACGGCCGAAGCAATGAATGAGCGTCCGATCCAAGCGTCCGAAGAGTATTGTCGTTTGTCGGACGTCCGATCCTCTATCGAGCGTCTAATCCTCTACGTCCGAACCTTCATATTTCTTAACTTCTCTTTGATTCAAATCTTTTCGATTCTCTTTTGGATCAATGACCTGTTCTAACAAATTTCTCACATAAAAACATTAGTCCAAATCTACATTTTGGTTTGTTAATCATCAAAACCAAGGACTGATCAATCAAGGTCAACAATCTCCCCCTTTTTGATGATGACAAACAAAATGAAGATTTCTTTGATCAAATAAGTTCAAATAAAACTCCCCCTTAGAAAATGCCAACATACAAAGAAATTTCAATAAATCCTACTCCCCTTTTTGGCATCAATCAAAAAGCAAACTCCTCCTTTATTTTTCAAATCAAGACCATATTGAATGTCAAAACTTTCAAATGTACTTTCAACCATTTAGCACTTTTTGGATCAAATCTTCATGATGTACCTAAGTATGAGAAATTTCATTTGGTATTTTTTCTTTATAGGGTCCTTGGGAGTTAGTACAACATGATCTAGCAATCCACATGGATTTCATACCTTTTTTCATATTTTTCTTTACATAGCAATCATTTTGCATATGTCCAAATTGGCAACAAAAGTGACACATGATAGAAGTATTTTGCACATAAGTGGATTTAATGCAACTAATTTTCTTACTTCTTATCATAGCAAACTTATTTGTGCCTTGAAAAGATTTGCTTTCTTTTGTTTGAGAAAACTTTTGTTTTTCATTTTGGAGAAACTCGTTCAAGTCATTAATTCTTTTCTTTAACAAATTTTGTTCCTCCAACATTTTTTCATAAAACTTTGTTTTCTCTTCCAACTTCCTTTTCAAATTATTTTTGCAATCAAAAACACCTTTTTGATTTTTCAAATCATCATTTTCCATTCTCAAACATTTGTTTTCTTGAAAAAGTTTGGAGTTTTCTTCCAACAAATCATTTATTTTTGTTTTCAAATCTTTATTTTTAGCATAAGATTCTCTCAAACTTTTATGCATTTTAATCATAAGAATTTGCACATCATCATCTTCATTATCTTCATCACTAGAAGAGTGATAAGAATTTACCTCATCTTCTCCAAAGGCCATTAGTGCCATTTGGGCCAACTCTTCTTTTTCTCTTTTTGAATTGCATTCATCCCATGTAATTTTGCAATCTCCTCTTGAACTTCTCTTGTTGAAGATCTTCTTGAAACTTTTGATGTGAGGAGTTATATCATTGTCCACTTCCATGTTTTCATTACCCATGAAGGATGGGTTATCCCCCACTTGAGATGCTTTAAAAGCTATGCCTCTCTTATACATTCTTGCATTTTCTTCCTCTTGCACTTTGAATTTCAGCTTTAATTCATAAGAGGTTAGGGAATTCACAAGAGATTCAATGGACATAGAATTTAAATCCTTTGCCTCTTCTATAGCATTTATTTTGTTTTCCCATTCTTTTGGTAAGGCATTCAAAATCTTTCTATTTTTCTCACCCAAAGAATATTCTTTTCCAAGCAATTTAAGATCTTGAATAATGTCACAAAATCTACTACACATCTTATCAACATTTTCAAGAGGATGCATTTTGAAAAATTCATATTGAGAAACAAGCAAAGATTTCTTTTGTTCTTTAATATCTTGGTTACCTTCATAAAATTCACACAATTTATCCCAAATATCTTTAGCTGATTTACAACCTTTAATTCTACTAGATTCATTTACATCTAATGCATTGCACAATATATACATGGCCTTGGCATTCAAAGAAAGGTATCTCTTATCTTTTTCATTCGATTCTTATCTAGTCTTTAATCTATTCAAATTAGTGGTAGAGTCAACTATTCTAGCTTCATAAGGACCATCTTCTACCACATACCATAATTCAATATAAACGGATTGTAAGAAAATCATCATTCTTTGTTTCCACATGCTAAAATGAGAACCATTAAACATAGGTGGTCTATCAATAGATTGCCCTTCTAAAAAAGAAACATTTATGGTTGCCATGATCTTTACTCTAAGCGGTTAAGCTTAATCTCTAGGAGACCAAGCTCTGATACCAATTGTTAGCCCCGATGCAACCAAATACAACCAAAATACTCAACCAGACAAGTAGTCAAGTAAATACAATGACAAAGAATATAAGCAATTTTAAAGCACAAAAATAGAGTAACAATAAAGTAAAAGAAATTCAAACCAATCAAACTCCCAAACTTCTTCCAAACTTGGAGTTGAATCCACCAAATAGCTTCTTCAATCGATGGTAGTGCTAACCAACTTGTACAAGTGAAGGCTCACTCCTTCCTCACCCCAAACATACTTTGGTTGAGCAAAGGAATTTTACTACTCTCCAAGTAAACCCTCAACTAGCTACAATTGAAAGTTTACCCACTCAATTAAGAACTATTTTATACAAGTGAGGCAACCTTTATCAAGGTTTTACCACTCCAAGTGATAGGTTCACCTTCACCAAGGTTTTACTCCTCCTAGAGAGTAACCTTCACTTGAGCAACCTCACAACCTAACTTTCCCAACCCGTTATACAACCAACAAAGAATATTTCTACTCAAAGATCTCACTTGCAAGCTTGTATTTAGTGTTGGCAAAAGTCTATGTCTTCTTGTGTTTTGGGGTATTTATAGAAGGTGAGAAATGGCTCCAAAAGGCTCTCCAACGGTTAAATATTAAATGCTGTCGAAACTAGCCGTTGGCCTGTCGGACGTCCGAACCATGCGTCCGAACCACCTATCGGACGTCCGAACCATTTGTTCTGCGTCCGAACCCTGCGTCCGATAGAAGTCAGAATGTTCAACTTTCATTCTTTTTGTGTCGGACGGCCGAAGCAATGAATGAGCGTCCGATCCAAGCGTCCGAAGAGTATCGTCGTTTGTCGGACGTCCGATCCTCTATCGAGCGTCCGATCCTCTACGTCCGAACCTTCATATTTCTTAACTTCTCTTTGATTCAAATCTTTTCGATTCTCTTTTGGATCAATGACCTGTTCTAACAAATTTCTCACATAAAAACATTAGTCCAAATCTACATTTTGGTTTGTTAATCATCAAAACCAAGGACTGATCAACCAAGGTCAACAAAAAGTAATTTAATAAGTGTATCATTATATTTCTCTAAAGAATGACATGGTCTTAAGTGATCATATTTCTGGAAGGAGAAGACCGTTAGTCCAATTTTGTTAGGCATTTGAGACATCAGATATTATATGCATGAAATATATAGCTAATCGCCAATCATCTATTTTGAGTTCTCAAGAAATAGATATATAAGCTTCAGTTTTTCTTTTAACATTAAAAAGGCATTCTTCATTGCAACAGCTTTGGATAATTGTCTTTTATTCATACCTAAAGGGACTTGTATATGCATGAGATGTTGCACTCTTCTAGGGCCCAAATAATAAGTGGACAATTTAGAGTTAGGTTAAAATCTTGTGGCAGACAACTTGTTTGGAATTGTTTTTGGATATATTTACACCAGAAGCCAAGCGTTGCTGAGGCTTATCACCATGTGACAGAAATGAATGAGTTTCAGTTATATTTGAAGTCCTCTCCAATGCCTGTATCATTTTTATTTCTTGGACCTCTCTTGTTGCAAAAGGAAGACAAATGATGAACCAACTTGGAGAATGGGGAGGTGTGCATCTGGTGCTTGCAAGATTCTATTCTTTTGACTTCACGGAGTTTTTATAAAAGCTGTGTGCTGAAATAGGGCTTCAAACTGATGTTGGTATATTGATACATTATGCATTCCATTCTTTTTTTATGAATGCCATCAATATTCACGATTGATGCAACCAATGAAGAGTTTAAGGGAAGAGTAAATTTTAATATTCTTGAGAACTTGGCTGAAGATCCAATTTACCCACTTTGAAGAATGGGTAATCTTTTTGGGATCTCGTGTATTTATTAAAAATTTAAATTCTATGTATTTCAGTAGACTTAAAATTTATGGTGCTTTAGTAGCTTATGGGTATTTTACGTGTTATGGGTATTGGGTAAACTGATAGTGGACACTTCGGCCGTTGTTTGAGACCGTAGGCTTATTCATTGACTTTGATGGAAGGGTTTTTAATTGAAATGTTGGGATTCATCACCTCAATTTCCTGTCATAAGATATTCTGGTCCCCCAGGCTCAGCTGAAGCCCGGTACATATTGCATGTACTATTGTACACACACCCACAGACCCAGGTTTGTTAGGCCATCCGTGAAGGAGTTATTTAAGTTATTCATTGGTGAATTTTTTGTGCATCTTTGTCTTGGAAGTGATGTCCTAAACCTTTGTGTCATATGTGGCTTTCTTCCTGACTTTTTACTCTCATCTTCCATTGCATGTGGTTGTTTCTTTTCCTGTCCTTGAATATACACCAATGAGGAAGTAAGAGTTCAACCTATCTTCCCCACTGTCAAATAACATTCAGTGTTAAAAGCTTGTGTTCAAATTTTGTATGAATGAGTTTGCTGCTTTTAAGACTATTAGTTAAAAGAGTTCAGGACATTTTTTACTGATCTGCAGCCTGTGTAAGTCAGAAGCTATTTTAATGTGCTTCTAATGGATTTCAAAAGCTGGGGAAGTGCTTTGTTATCTGGACATGGGTCATAAGCTTGAAGCATGCTCTATGTTGTTGGAATAGTGAGTTGCTGAATTTGTGCACTAAATAGGGCTCTAGGATACAATTGCTGCAGAAAATTAGAACAGAAGTAAGGAAGAAGAAATTTAGAAACCGTTGCATCCATGGGGATACTATTTTGTACCAATTCTCCTTTTCAAACTGCCAACATAGAGATCTGATACATCAGTCCTACAATGGACAACCTTGCATATTCTCCAAATCTTATGTTATTTTCATATGCATCAATAACTTTCTGTATTCGTCTACTTCCATTAGTTGCAAGTATAGAAGACTTTTATATCCTGATTGTTGATTGACACCTGAAGAATTCCATGAGAACAGAAATATCTGCGACCAATTGAACTATTGACTTCTAAAGATGAGAATCCCTCTGAATCCTCCTATGGAGATAAGAGAATTATGCGTCAAATATAGATAATCTTTTCTTGCTGGTGGTGATCTATTGTCTTTCCTTACCTTTTCTTTTCATTAATTTTTTACAAAATTTGATTGACTTTTAGCACTTTTGATCTTAGAAGAATGCTTCTTTCTACAACTTTTTTGCTAACCCGGTTCTATCTTGATAGCTGTATTAGTTTATGAAATCTTGGTTAAAAAAGTGACAATTAGCACAAGGATAATCAAAAATTGATTGTACAATAGATGGTCTAAGGGCAGAATACTCGAGCTTGGGAGCAATTCTGACATAATTGTTTGATATGATTGTTAGCAGAGAAATTGCAGTTTAATGAAATGTAATTCTTGAAGACAATAGCCTATGGCTTTTATATACTTATGCTACTGAACTTGTGCAGAATCAGCATGCATGATATTTCTTCACCATCTTTTTTTTTTTGTTTATAGATGATCTGATTGATTCATCCAATTTCATATTTCTGAACTATCTCAATGGGAAACCTACTTGCAGATAATGCAAATTAACATGCGTGATGACCTGCAAATCTACAAAGAAAATGAAGAGGGTGGGGATTTGTCTGTAAGAACAGGTAATGCGACTTGTATGCATCAAAAAATAAGAACAAGTTTATTAAAACAACAAGAGCCAGAATCTAATGGAAAATTCTGAACTTTTTTTGTCAGTGGCTGTTTGGCTTCTTTACCTTTTGGTTCTGAGCCAGAGATTCCACAACTAGCGCAAATTTTGCACCATGGCATGTCCTGCTTGAAATGGTTATATTTTTCATGGCAATATTGAGTGTTGTGACCGGCTTGATTGAGAAATTCATCTTCACGGGCTTAGGAAGAGGGCAAGAAGCATTGATGGTCAACTTCACTATCCTGCTCATCCTCCTTTTTGGAGTATCTGTTGGTTTCACTGTTCTTCTTCCAAGAAGTTATTAAAGAAGTAGTCATTGGAAAATCTTGTAATGTTTGGTTATATTTATATATAGTTTGGCCCAATAATGCAGCTAGACTAAACATTTTGTTAGAGTAATGATTCCCATGTTTGTTACAAGTGTTCTCAGTATTTGAATAGTTTATTTGGTCAAATAGTTCTTTTAAAACCTGCATTTTATGCATGAGATTTGTGACATTGGCATATGAACTTTTTTGGGACTATTGGAGCAGAAAAATGACCATCATTTGTGTGTAGTAAAAAGTAAGGGTGTGCAAACTCGAAAAATTTTGATTTCGAAACCGATTTCAAATTGAATTCGGAATTTCGAATTCAGAATTTTGGTAATTCAGAACTGAAATCGGTAATTCCGTTTTCGAATTGGTCGAATTCGAAAATAAAAATTTTAAAATCAGAATTACCGATTTCGAATTGGGATATTCGAATTAGGAAATTCGAATTCGATTTCTAATAATAATATTTAAATATAATTATAATATAATAGTTTTTAACATAATAAGTTTACTAATTGAAATCGAGCTTCCGAGTTCCGACAAATTGAGCTTCCCTATCTGCAAAAACCTAATTTCTCTTAACTCACCTTGAGCTTCCGCCGCGCCGCCTCTTCCTTCATCGCCTCTTCGTCACTGTCTTCGTCACCACTTGACTCACCGAGTCATCGACAAAGCTTACTCTCTCTCACTCTCTTTCACCGACTCAGTTTACTCTCTCACCGACACCCCTACTCACCGCTTCCATCGCCTCTTTCACCTCAGAGATTTCACTCGTGATTTGCATCACACCTGAAATTGAACACCGGTGTTGATTTGTCAAGCCGAAATGTTTGACTTGTGTATGGCAAAATTTTTGTCCCACATCAGATGCTGCGTAAGGAAGTTTTTTACTTCCATCCCACATCACAGTAGACAGCAGGAAAGGTTCCTTCGGTAAGCCTATAAATATAGGAGGCGTATGAAGGAATAAATCGCACCACTCAAGAGAGTATTATATGGGCTATTAATTTCTTGAGTCATCTAACCCATTTAGTCAAATATTTTAGGCTCGCTTGTTTTGAATTTATGAATATTTTATAAACTCTTTTGTAAGTGCCTATTGGCCTAAGAACCACTTTCTTACGGCTTTTGTATTTCTTTTTCATAGTAGAAATATTGCCCCTCCTCCGCCCGTGGACGTAGGTCAATTTGACCGAACCACATAAATCTTCTGTGTATTTTATTTGCTTTGTTATTTATCTTTATTGGGTTGCCACAACCCTTTTATATGGTCGATTTTACCGCCTAATTATTATATGGCCGGTGTCTACCGCCTATCTTATTATATGGTCGGTTATACCGCCTAATTTATGCTAACTTTTGTTGGTTTATTCCTGGGCTAGTCCTAACAAACTGTTATCAGAGTTGGTTGTTATATTTTGTAAGACAGGTTCATCTGGTGGGGCCCCCTCACTTTGTGGGGCCCGTTCATCCCGTGGGGTCCACTCACCTTGTGGGGCCCGTTCATCTCGTGGGGCCCGCTCACGAGACTTGCATATTTGTTTAATTAGTTTTTGAGACAAACTTCAAGTTATAGATTTTGTGGCAACAATGACGATAACAAAGACGGTTGTCGCGAAATTCGACAAGAATGTCAACTTCGGGATGTGGCAGCTCAAGATGGAAGCCATTCTTGTTCAAGACGGAATTGATTTGGCAATTCAGGGAATCTAGAAAAAGCCAGAAGATGTAAAGGATGCGGATTTCGCCGATATGGATAAAAAAGCCAGATCCAGCATAATCATAAATCTCTCCGATGAGGTATTGCATGAGGTAGCAACGGAGATTTCGGCCAAAGCTATGTGGGACAAGCTTAAGGCCTTGTATATGAAGAAGACAGTTGAGAATCGACTATATTTGAAGCAGAGCCTGCATATGCTTCGGATGTCTGAAGGTACTTCTATACTCTCCCATCTTGATAAATTTGATTCCATTATTATGGATTTGGAAAATATAGATTCGAAAATTGATGATGAAGATCAGGCCCTATTACTTTTGTGTTCCCTTCCCCCGTCCTTTAAGCATTTCCGTAATACTATGATTTATGAAAAGGAAACAATTTCATATCGAAAAATTAAATCTGCATTAAAATCTAAAGAGCAGATAGATAGGGATATTATTAGGAAAACTAGTGGGAGTCAAGTCGATGGCTTGTTTGTTCGAGGTAGATCTGAAAAGAGAAACACATAAAATAGAAGTAGATCCAAATCTAAACATAAAAATGTGGTGTGCAATTATTGTAAAAAGAAGGGTCATGTTATCTCTGATTGCTTTAAATTGAAAAATAAAGAAAAGCAAAAAGTGAAATTTGTTGAGAAAAATATTGAATCTGCTGAAACTAGTATAGCAGCTGATGAGAATGATGGAACCATTTTCTGTGCAACGGAAAGTATTTTTAGGTCTAACAATGAGTGGATTTTATATTCGGGTTGTTCATATCATATGTTTCCCAATAGGGACTGGTTTTCAACATATGAATCAACTGAAGGTGGAGTTGTCTTAATGAGTAACAACGCCGTTTGTAAAGTTATTGGTAAAGGTACAACCCGGATTAAAATGTACGATGGTATTGTGAGGACACTCACAAATGTTAGACATGTTCCAGATTTGAAGCAAAATCTCATCTCTTTAGGCACTCTTGAGTCTATTGGGTGCAGGTATTCAGGTGGAGATGAAATTCTCAAAATCACTCGAGGTGCTCTTGCTGCTATGAAGGCACACAGATCTGGTACTTTATATATTTTGCAGGGATCTACTGTTACAGGTGCTGCTGCTGTTTCAACATCATCTTTGTCAGATACAGACATCACCAAATTATGGCATATGGGATTGGGGCACATGAGCGAAAAAGATTTGGGCATACTAAGCAAAAGAGGACTTTTTTGTGGACAAAGTACCGGGTCATTGGAATTCTGTGAACATTGTATTTTTGGAAAGCAGAAAAGAGTTAGTTTCAGTTCACCAGCAATTCACAAGACAAAAGGTACTCTTGATTACATTCATTCAGATCTATGGGGTCCTTCTCGTGCTCCTTCTAAAGGTGGTGTCAGGTACATGTTGACTTTCATTGATAATTATTCAAGGAAAGTTTGGGTATATTTTCTTAAACATAAAAATAATGTTTTTCTAATTTTCAAGCAATGAAAAGTTTTGATTGAGAAACAAACAGGAAAACATATTAAGCGGTTGAGAACAGATAATGGCGTGAAATTTTGTGGAGGTAAATTTGATAGATTTTGCAAAAATGAAGGAATTGTTTGGCATCACATCGTCAGGATGACACCTCAACAAAATGATGTGGCCGAACGTATGAATAAAACACTTTTGGAGAGAGAAAGATGTATGATCTCCAATGCAGGGTTGACAAACGACTTTTGGGCAGAGACGATCAATATGACCTGTTATATTGTCAACCGTTCTCCTTCTGCATCTCTTGATTTCAAAACTCTTGAGAAAATTTGGTCAGGTACTCCTGCTGATTACTCCAATTTAAAAGTTTTTGGATGTCCAGTATACATGCACATGAATGATGAAAAATTGGAGGTTAGGGCTAAAAAGTGCATTTTTCTCGGGTATGTTTCTGGGGTGAAATGATACAGATTTTGGTGTCCTGATCCTAAATCTCCAAAATTTGTAATCAGTAGAGATGTTACTTTTGATGAATTGTCTATGTTATCTTCCAAGAAGGAGTCTTTTAGTCCTTGTACTACTGATAGTACACAGAAGCAGGTGGAGCTTGATATTGGCAGTTCTGGTCATTCTCAGTCCAAATCTTCTATTCAGCAAGTGTCAGTAGATGCAGCTGAATCTACTATTGAAGATAGTTTAGAAGAAGAAGAGTATTCCATAGCCAAAGATAGAACAAGGAGAGACATTCGACCACCACAAAGATATACAAATTTAGTTGCATATGTTTTGTCTGTTGCAGAAGAAACTGATACAGTTGGTGAGCCTTCCACCTATTCAGAAGTAGTTTCTTGTGATGATTTTATAAAATGGTTGATTGCGATGAATGAAGAAATTGAATCCCTTCATTAGAATGGAACTTGGGTTCTTGTAAAGCCGCCGTCAAATAAGAAAATAGTTGGTTGCAAGTGGGTCTTCAAGAAAAAGGAAGGTATTCCAGGGGTTGAAAATATAAGGTATAAAGCACGATTGGTTGCAAAGGGTTATAGTCAGGTACAAGGTGTTGATTTTAATGATGTATTCTTACCTGTTGTTAAACGTAACTCTATTCGTGTTTTGTTTGCTTTAGTTTCCATGTATGATTTGGAGTTAGAGCAACTTGATGTTAAGACAACTTTCTTGCATGGTGAACTTGAAGAACAAATTTATATGAAACAACCCCAGGGTTTTGAGATTGAAGGTAAGGAAGACCATGTTTGCTTGTTGAAGAAATCCTTATATGGATTGAAACAGTCTACAAGGCAATGGTATAAAAGGTTTGATTCCTTTATATTGGGTCATGGTTATTTAAGGAGCATGAATGATAGTTGTGTTTACTTCCGGAAGTTAAATGATGGTTCTTTCATTTATTTGCTGCTTTATGTTGATGACATGTTCATTGTTGCTAAGAATTTGTCAGAAATTCACACTTTGAAACTGCAGTTAAATAGTAAATTTGAAATGAAAGATTTAGGAGCAGCTAAGAAAATTCTTGACATGGATATCAAGAGAGATCGAGGAGTAGGGAAGTTATTTTTGACTCAAAAAAATTACCTTGAAAAAGTCTTAAAGCGTTTTGGCATGAAAGATGCTAAACCAGTATCTACTCCTCTTGCTAGCCATTTTCGGCTATCTGCTGCTCAATCACCACAATCAGATGAAGAGAAAGATTATATGGCACGGGTTCCTTATTCCAGTGCAGTCGGCAGTGTTATGTATGCAATGATTTGTACTCGTCTAGATATCTCACATGCAGTCAGTGTTGTTAGTAGATATATGTCTTGCCTTGAAAAAACACATTGACAGGCTGTGAAGTGGATTTTAAGATACTTGCGAGGTACTTCAAATGCATGTTTGGAGTTTGGAAAAAATAATAACACTTTGGTTGATTTTGTAGACTTAGACTACGCTGGGGATCTTGACAGGAGAAGATCACTTTCAGGTTATGTATTTTGCATTGGCGGTTGTGCTGTCAGTTGGAAAGCTACTCTACAACCTGTCATAGTTTTGTCTACTATAGAGGCAGAATATATGGCTGTGACCGAGGTAATCAAAGAAGCCTTGTGGTTGAAGAATTTATTTAGTGAGCTAAGTCTGCATCAAGGTGTTACTGATATTCACTGTGATAGTCAAAGTGCCATACACTTAACTAAAGATCAGATGTATCATGAGAGGACGGAACACATTGATGTGAAATATCACTTTATTCGGAACATCATTGCTGAAGGAAAGGTCCTTATTCAGAAAATCAATACCAAGGACAATCCAGCTGACATGTTTACGAAGCCTCTGCCAGTTTACAAGTTCAAGTAGTGCTTGGACTTGATTGGTGTGCATTGTTTGTGATATGGCCCATTGGGGCTTATGTGGAGAAAGTGGAGCAGTTTTATTATTGTTGATGGTGGAACTAAAAATTATGCCAAGGTGAAGATTTGTTGATTTGTCAAGCCGAAATGTTTGACTTGTGTGTGGCAAAAGTTTTGTCCCACGTCAGATGCTGCGTAAGAAAGTTTTTTTCTTCCATCCCACATCGCAACAAACAGCAGGAAAGATTCCTTCTGTAAGCCTATAAATATAGGAGGCGTATGAAGGAATAAATCGCACCACTCAAGAGAATATTATATGGGCTATTAATTTCTTGAGTCATCTAACCCATTTAGTCAAATATTTTAGGTTCTCTTGTTTTTAGTTTAGAAATATTTTCTAAACTCTTTTGTAAGTGCCTATTGGCTTAGGAACCACTTTCCTACGGTTTTTGTATTTTTTCTTCATAGTAGAAATATTGCTCCTCCTCCGCCCGTGGACGTAGGTCAATTTGACCGAACCACGTAAATCTTCTGTGTCTTTTATTTGCTTTGTTAGTTGTCTTTATTGAGTTGCCACAACCCTTTTATATGATCAGTTTTACCGCCTAATTATTATATGGCCGGTGTCTACCGCCTATCTATTAAATGGTCGGTTATACCGTCTAATTTGTGCTAACTTTTGTTGGTTTATTCCTGGCCCAGTCCTAACAAACAGTTCTTCAAGCCCGACAGAGACAGACACTATCAGCCTTCATATTCAAGACTGTCGGACAATTTGAGGTACGCCAGTGCTTTTACTCACCTTTTTCAGCTATGTTTCTTACGCCAGTGATTTTTCATCAATAATTTCAATGGCATGCTCAATCCTTATTT
The DNA here is from genome assembly GCF_003713205.1 of Coffea eugenioides. NCBI lineage: Eukaryota > Viridiplantae > Streptophyta > Magnoliopsida > Gentianales > Rubiaceae > Coffea > Coffea eugenioides. The sequence continues at coordinate 29,827,622 of NC_040045.1, read as the reverse complement.
TTTCTTAGTTAAATGCATTCTTTGGGTACTAATACGCACAAAAAATGGTTTTGAGTGTTAATTAACAAATTGTATTATTTGACCTTTTTAATTTCTTTGTTTCTTCTTCTCCCTGACATACACGGAGCAACAGAGGTGCAACAGAGGTGCTGAACTTTTGTTTTTCACTTATGTGTTTTCCAGGCACATCTTGAAAACCATCCAGCAGGCAGGCGCCATTATACATTTTTGTGCACTGTATGTGTTTTCTGTTCATGCTTCTGGCTGTGAACATTAAATCTGTCAAAAGACAGTTTGCCCGTTTCTAAATTTATATATGACAATGTAAATTAGGGTGTTTGCCTATTTTTAAGTTGATTAGTCGTGGAATATGTGAATGTGCTGAAGGTGTTCTATGACTTTCAGTTACAATTGGCATTTGTTTGTGCTCTTTCTGAGATCTCTGAAGCTCAGCACTCAGCAGGGTTGAACTTTAATAGATAGAAGATAATGATTAGATGTGTTCATGACATGTTCGTGGATTAAATTGGTGTTAATGATTCTGGTTAACAACCTGTTTTGGTTGGAGGAGGAACGGCTTTCAAATCTCCTCTTAAATAGAGACGAAATTAAGTTTATTTCAAGAGGAGAGAGGGCCAAAAAAAAAATTCGGTGAATTCAAAATCCACCGTATTCCGAATTCAATTCGGTCGGGAAAACTGAAGCCAAAATTTCAAAAATTTTCGATTTCAAACTTCCGAATTATTGCTTTCGATTTCGATGCACACCCCTAGTAAAAAGGGGCTCAGTTTTGGACTGAACGAAAACTGTTTATGCAGGTTTGAAAATAAGCTATTAGCTAGTATATCAAGTTGATGGTTGGAACAACAAAATCTTGCCCCCTTCAATCTGCAATTTGGCTTTGTCAAATCAGTAAACTGTCGAGTTAATTCAGAATATTTCTTAAAGCTCTATAAAAATCAGTTTATGTACTTGTCAAGGAATGAACCATAAGCTTGTGAACATTTTTCAGTACTTGAGACCAATGAGCATTAAGACCTGATTTACAATATTTTCTTTTCCTGAATCACATTCTTCTCTTTGAATTCGGCCTAGTATACAATAGTTCACATACCCTGTTTGCATTATCATCTTTAATCACATAAAACCATCATAATTGAGGAAAATTTGATTTGTTGATTGAAAAGCAAAGAACTATATGGAGATTTTCACCAAAGATGCAGTTGTAACCACGTCTGCAGGCTATCACCAACAGCCAGGAGACCCCGCTACAAATTCCAAAATCAATAACATTGCCAGAAAGACATACTTTCCACTCACAGAGTTTCTAATCTACACACAGGACTTCAAATCCATATGTGAGCCCACGAGTTCTATAAAAGCTTGTTCATTTAATTAAACTGTAACAATACAAAATTGCATTAGACTGATCCCATAGAATTATCCCTGCCAAGAATTGCAAAATTAGAAAGTAATCAACATCACTTCGCTCTAAACATCTGTTCTGACTAAAATGGTGCTGCAAATCTACCTATAGCACACGAACTTGGGAAAGAAATTCAAGATATGAAAGCCACTCTACAGTCAGACTTCGGCCACACCAAATAGTACAACTTGTGTCTGAAGTATCAGTAGCGTAACTTTTTTTCCGTATCATATTTTGTCGATATAAACTACACATGTATGAAAGATCAGCATGAGATAAAACAAAGTTCATTACCTTTGCAACAGCAAGTGAGCTTAAGAACATATTACAACACAATTCAGGTGACTCAATGAACAGAAGAGAACCAGCTTAAAAGTTCCTGTCAATTTCCAATGCCAAACGTACTAGTGCATGTTGATTACTCACAGTAAACCAGTTCATTGGCAGCTCTAACACATAACAGATTTATGTGAACAAGTATACAAACTCTGAAAAAGTAAAGTGCGGTTGTAAAACAAAGCAAAGTAAAAGAATGAAAGAAGTGTGATTGGATCATAACCCGGAATAGATGCTAAAATCCAGATCAACTATGAAATGAAGACCAGAAATTCAGCACTACCAAGAAGAATGAAACAAAAAAACTCGCATTCACCAACCTTTCATATATAATCTGCACAGAAGTATTTTGAGAACGTACGCTAAGAGCTGCCTTCTAAAACATAAAAAAAAATCCCTCCTCCTTCATCCGGACTTGGGACCGGCTGTGTGATGTATTGTGTCAACACAGGTGGAGTTAAAAAACTTCATGTCTCTAGTGTCAAGCATGATAAGCCATCTCTTCACGATCATAGACAAGTCACCTTGGACAATGAATATCCCCTATGCCATTGAATGCGAGGAAAAATTGACGAATACTCCCACTCAAAAACATGTAGAGCAGGCTGTATCAAATAACAATAATTGGTTAATTCCCAGTCTTCAGCATGTGTGAGGGATGAAATGTCATCTAGCCTAGTAAAGGGAATTTGTTCAAGCATAACAATTTGATATGAATTCAACACTAATTGGCCCATATGACAATTATATTAAAGAAAGATGGTGTGCTCACAGGAGTTGGGTTAAAAACGTCCAAAAGACTCATCTTAACTTTCCATCCGCAACCAAGTTTTTTGGTTTAAAATCCCAATATACCTAAAAGTCGAAGGTCCAAGTGAGATTTAGGATTGTTCACCAGAGCCAGGGCGTTAACAATGGTAACGACAGTGGTTGGCCTGCACTATAGTTGCGGTGGTTCCCCCCATTGTCCCTCGCTGTGTGAGTGCAAGGACTTGGCTACAGCTTGTTAATAGATTTTGTTTTTCGACTGCAAAGCTGTCCCTCTTGTGGCAATTGCAATCCCAATTTTTTTCAGAAGCACCTTTTTTTTAACAAAAGCCTCATGTGATTAATCAAACCTACAGAAAATGCCTTTATGGTTTCAAATCTTACGATCTAGTATCTCGTGGTTTTGAATTAATGTGAAAATCGGCAAAAAATTATTTAAATTAATGAGTTTGAGGTTGTTTGACATGTAAAATAAATTTTTTTAAATCAAATTTTTAGCTGATATACCTATTAAACACCTTAGAACTCATAAAATTTTCAAAAAACAACCCAAAACTCCCAAATACAACTCACCTTTATTTCTATATATAAAATAAATAAATAAAAATTCTCAAATAAAACTCACTTTGTTTCTATACATAAAATAAATAAATAGAAACTTCCAAATACAACTTATCTTATTCATGTGCACAAAATAAATAAATAAATAAAAACTACATGTAACCATAGGGGGCTTTTCCATAGATTGGTTTAATCACAAGGGATTTTTCCGTTAGTTTGCTTAATAGGATGGTTGTTAGAACGTGTTTTAGTGCTTATATATATATATTAGGATAATTGTATTATTTTGTCTACCTCCGCTAGTTTTGACGATTTTCGTTGCTGTCTCAAATTAGTTCAAATCATGAGAGGTCAAAATGTATGGTATGAAATCATAAAGGACTTTTCCGTAGGTTAACTTAACCATAGGGGACTTTTTTGTATTTTACCCTACTTTTAAAGATTGAACTATTTCATTTTTTTCCTATTTTATTAGAAGCATATATGTTACAAGTTTGAACATAACAATTCAATATTTTGATTAGAGATCTTTTTTTGGGATAGTTTAAGTTATAAAAATAATATATTTATAGAAAGAGGTCAATTTGCAGTAGTATGCCAATATACTAGATTTTTTTTGGATTGCTATTCTCTGGTAAAAAATCTCATGTTTTTTTGGGAATATTCCATTGATACATTTTTCAATGATTTTTTTACTTCATATAAATCACATCTAAAGAAGTGTTACAATATACCCTTCCAAGAAAATGCAATCCAAACGATATACTTCCATGATCAATCATAGTAGTATTGTGATTAGGAACCTTTTTTGCAGTTAGAATAAAAAAATAAAAAAGAAAAACAGAACCTAGACAACAAAATCGATTATGTGACTTGACTTTCATGATTACTTGACATAATTCTAATCTAGGTGAAGGTAACTTGTAGTATTTTCGGTAATTTTTTTCAAAGGTCAAAAGGCAGTTTGGGTAAAAAAGAATATGAGTACTAAACTATAGGTTTAAATTTAAATTCATTTGAATCAAAAAAGGGTAGGATTTAGGCTTGTCATTGGGCTATCTGAAGTGAGATTTAACAAACTCAGATTTGGCTCATATAGTTAGCACCATTTTTGGATTTCGAATTATGAGATTTGAAGTGATAAACATGAAACTCATACTTGACTCACAAAATATTCGGATTATAAGTTTAATTCTGACTTAACTCAAGCTCACTTATAACTCCTTAATTCCTTAATATAATTACTATAATTATTAAGTTTTAAACTAATTTAATATCCATAGAACCACAACATTAAAACTATATAGGAACCAGTAACAGTTCATTAAAAAGTATATAAAACCAAGAATTTTTCAACAATCATATATCCAATTAATTTAATGCACATTAAAAATAGTAATAAAACATTATCAACAGTCAATACATCTTCAAAGGTCCTCAATTTGCTCATCCTAAGATTTGTCTTTCTAATTCTTTTGACATAATTTTGTATATTTAATATTCCTTATATACATATATGTATTTTTACAAATAACTCATAAGTATTAGTATTATATATTTAGATATATAATTATATATATATATATCAAAATATGAATATATTATATATAATTATATAGATAGATGCATATTAAAGGGTTGAACCTATATTGAATTTGACCCTAATAAGATTCAAACTCTACTCACATTTAATTCGGGACTAATATTTAGACCCAAATTTAACCCAACTCAGTGAAAGTTTATGCTCATTAAACTTTTTCTTGGAGCCGAGTTCAAACTAACTCGGCCCAAGTAATAGTCCTAGAAGGATTGCCTCATATTTTGTGCTAATTCATTCCCTCCCAAAATGAGTAAGAAAGGGAATTTGGGATCAGATAATTAGAGTGGGGCTTTGCTAAGTTGGACAGGTTAAATTGGTGATTTTGATTATGTGTGTTTTATTAGATATTAGGAATTTGTGAATTTGCCAAAACTTGTATGTCTTTAAGAATTTTAAATCTTTCTATTACTACTTCTCAACATTTTTCCAAAGGGAGAAGCACAAATTTGACTCTCAGTGTTTGACCTGTATATCAAACTGGTCTATAATGTATTAGCAAAACAAATATGGTCTCTAAATTTTCTGATTTTAACTTTACATTTTTAGTCCCTAATGTTTGAAGTTTCAATCAATATGGCCTCTTATGTTTCTTGATATAGTTAGGGGTTTAAAATGGAAAAAAAGTGTGAATTGAATTAAAGATATGACAAATGTCATCCTAAACCATATAAAATTTCATAAAAACACTTACATCAACATAATAACATCGTTAAACTTAAAGAGTTTTATTTTTTTTAATAAGTAACAATTAAATGACAATATATACATAATATATAAAATAAAAAGGGAAAATTATAGTATTAATATAAAATTTATTATCATTCATGCTAGTTCTTGCATGGCTTGTGCATATAGACCTTAAATTGTTATAGTTAGGAATTGTAATTATAAAATCTAGCAAACATAAACACTAATATGAAGTGTTTTTACTCAATATGGGTTAATTATCAATTAATTACTAACAGTATAAAACAATAATTACATATATAATGCCAAATTTGAGACCAATTATACCAAAGGAAAGAAGTATATGAGACATTAGTGGCATGAATAAGTGAAGTAAAAGATAAAAAGTTTAATTAGAATTGCTTGTACCCATTTAAGATAATTGTGCTGCAATTTGCATCTTATTTTATTCTAATACCCTCAATATCACAATGGAAAACTTAACTGACTAAAATGATTAAATATTTAAACATTATGGTCCAAAAGTACAAAATAAAATTGTTAAATAACAGTAATTAAATTTTGACTGTTAGTCATAGTTAACTTTTCGTCATTGTTGAATGTACCTACTACCAAAAATTTTAAGAACCAAATTTATTTTGGTCAAAACATTAGAGACTAATTTAGCACATATGCTAAAAATTGGAGACTAAAATTACAATTCTCCATTTTTATAAAAGAAAAGTCTACACCTTTTTTTTGTTTTATTTTTGTGCACACATGTGATTTTTTTCACCTTTGATATCACACAACGGTCCAAACCGACTGACATTAGTTAATAGATTCAATTGTTAAAATGACTTTGTGAATTGTGAGGGTGGTAATATGTAGAAAAATTCTATTTGGTAGAATTTGGGTAAAAGGAAGGTGCGTTTGATAAAATTAAAATTTGAAAACTAAAGTTTGAAGTTTGAATTCCATTAAGTTAAGTTGTTGAATTGTTAAGTTTTTGGCCCTATTTGATAACCCAATTCAGCACTTAAAGTTAATGGATTTAGATAATAACATGTTTAGACGCATTTGATAATCAAAAATTGCACATCTGAATTAATTAAATAACACTGAATTTTCTAAACAAAACTTGCTCCAAAAAAGTTTGGTAAAGTTAGTAACGTAGTTCAAAGTTTTGCTTTTTTTTTAAAAATTTCAAATTTTTGCAAAATTTCCTAGTGTTTAAATGGGTAAATCATAAGCTTTCCGTTGAGTTGTTCTATGCTATACCTTACTATTTGAATTAGGACCATGCATATGGTTTTACATATTAAAAGTGATCAAGGACATGAGATAGGATTTGCATAGATGGAGCTTAGTCGTGACAAGTGTCGAGCATGTACAATAATAAATATTTACTCGAGTAAAATATAAATTTTGTATATAGTGGTGAGTAGGATCAAATCCATAGTAACTAGAAAAAATTCGTTTCTTCTAGAGCCCAGAGTACGAGTAATTTTTATAAAATTGAGAATATTAAACAACTCGAATAAAAAGGACGAAATTACAATTAATTGAAATTGAATCAATAATAAACAAACTCTACCAAGAAATAACTTCAGAGATGGTTCACTCAATTAATCACTGATGCAATAATAATTTCATTTACTCACTGATAAGTAAGTTATAACTGTCAAACAAGCGATGACAATCAATTTCTCTTTACGGTATTGGTGATTAAGATACGACCGTTAACCACTATCCTATTCAAGAAATAACCCTAAATACGACTTTAGATCTATGTTTTCAGAATCGGACCGGGTATCGACTCGATCGAGCTTAGGGGTCAGGGATCAATGGGTTCAACCAGGTTCGATCGGGGTTCAACCGGATGATGTCATAAATAAAAATAATTTAAAAATTAAAATATTATATGTAAAATACCTAATAACATGTTAATATTAATAAAGATATATTCATATATATATATATTTGATGTTTCCAATATATTTAACAGGAAAATACAAAAAATTAGAACAATCAAGTAGCAATTTATATTATTTAATGAGCATTAACAAGTTTAGAATTAAAATTATGAACTTAATTGAAAAATAACACCAAACTTTAAGACAACATTTACAAAGTATGAAATATTTGAGGTATATTAATAATTTTTAACAACCTAGGAGTCAAAACATAATATTAAAAATATTTACCTTTCAAAAAAAAGTAAAAAGAAAAAGAGTCTCTTGATTTAATCTTGTTGGTGGGATGGGACTGTGCGGGAGTAAATTCCCAAAAAGAGGGAGTTTTTAATCTAACTTCCCAGAGTGGTGATTTTTTAGTCTCTTCCCAAAGGGTGAAAAACGCATTCAAGGAATGCGTCTTTTCAAATAAAAACGTAATTTTCAAATACGTCATTTTAATTTTCATAAATTTATTTAAATAGGAAAAATTGGTTAAATAACGCATTAGTGGAATGCGTTTTTTAACAAGAAAACGCATTTCGACAATGCGCTATTGTTTAAGAAACGCATTAGATGAATGCATTTTTCGTTTATCAATATGTACCACTTTTTTTCATTTCTTTGATCTTGACTTGGGTTATGTAAGCTTTTTTTTTAAATATTATCTTATTATTTTATCGAAGTTATTATTAATTTAGCTCACTAACACAAGTCAAGATCCAAAAAATTTGTTATTTCATAGTTGTTATTAATTTATCTGGTATAGATTTCATTTCAAGTTTGCAAAAGGCTTAAAGGTTTTTGAACTTTGGATTTTACATATGCATGCACATATTTTATATCTTAAATGTTGGTAATTTGTCTTAAAAACCGTAACACTTTTTCTAAAGAAAATTTTACGATTCATAAAAAGTTAATCCTAAATGTTTAGTGTAAAAATATGATGGCCGAAAATGAGTTAGAATAATCACATATCTTGAAAATTTTAATCAAAGGGAAAATTGCGGAACTCCTCTGAGGTTGCTGACACTAGCACTCACCTATTTGTAAATAAAATTAAAAATGCGTTACACAAATATTTTTACAAAAGGGAAGCTAGTAGCTTTTGTATTTAATATAAATTAAGTATTTGAAAGTGAAAAAAAAATTACCCACAACATACCAGTTCTTTATTGGTTTCTTCCATTATATGAATAAAGTACTAGCTATTTATAAGCATTTTACTCTGAATCATTTAATTTATGTTAAATTTATAAATATTTAAAAGTAAACTTCAAAAAGTGTTACACTAATATTATTACGAAAGGGAAACTAGTAGGTTTAATATTTAATAAAAATTAAATACGTGAAAGTAAAAAAAGAAATTACCCACTTTTTACCAGCTCTTTACGGGTTTCTTTTATTACATGAATAAAGTACTAGCTATGGGGGTAGGCATTTTACTATGAATCATATAATTTATGTTAAATATATAAATGTTTGTAAGTAAAATTTAAAAAGTGCTATATTAACATTTTTACGAAAGGAAAACTAGTAGGTTTTGTATTTAACATAAATTAAATATGTGAAAGTAAAAAAAAAAGAAATTGCCCATAACATACCAGCTCTTTAGAGGTTTCCTCTATTACATGAACAAAGTACTAGCTATTTATGAGTATTTTATTCTGAATCATTTAAATTATCTTAAATATACAAATGGTTATAAGTAAAATTCAAAAAGTGTTACTCTCATATTTTTACGAAAGGGAAACTAATAGGTACTGTATTTAACATAAATTAATTATATGAAAGTGACACTCACAAGTAATTTAATTATTTAATTAGTTACTTAATTTGTTGACAAGAAACAAGTTTCTTTTGCAAAATTTATTCATTAAGTTTCTCCAAATAATTAGAGTATAAAGGTAAATTTTCACATTCTTTTATTCGCAATAGGCCCCAATTTCCTTCTAGGGGAGGGTAGTGCTATTTCTTAAATCATAAAAGAGGTGAGTGCCATAATCTTGGTGAACTTGCGATTTTGAGGGGTAGAACCAGCATCCCAACACAATTTCTTTAGATGCGTGTTACGAAACTTTGTGTTAAAATTACTCCTAACATGTCGCAAGCAAAGTCGATGAACAGCATATGGGGTTTGCCAAAGCCTCTGCAATCTAATTGCATTTAATATTCCTTTATGACGATCAGAAATCAGGCAAACTTGTCTTCTTTAAAGTACACGACGTGGTAAATATGGGCGGAGCAAAATTCTTACATTCTCAAATCATGCTCGTGCTTTTGTAATTTCATAAAAGTAATTCAATATGCATCCATTTCATAAACCCTAAATTTGAAATTTTAATGTATTAAACTTGACAATAGGCCTAAATTAGCTCACCAGTTTCCCAATCACCACTCTTGCTCTTATGTTGGCTGCGAATGTGGTATAAGATGTACAAAAAAATTGAATGGGTGGTGTGTTTTGTTTGGCCCTTGAAGAAGTTAGGGTAGAAAGAGAGGGATTGAGGGGAAATAGTTCTTAGTACCGGGGACTAGAATAGACTCCTAAATATGTTATTAATAAACGCATTTCCGAAGAGAACTTTTAAACTAGCGCATTCCACTAATGCGTTATTTAACCAATTTTTTCTATTTAAATAAATTTATGATAATTAAAATAACGTACTTGCAGATTGCGTTTTTATTTGAAAAAACACATTTTTTGGATGCGTTTTTCATCATTTGGGAAGAGATTCAAAAATTACCACCCTTTGGGAAGTTAGATTAAAAACTCCATCTTTTTGGGAATTTACTCAACCATGCGGTGGTGGATGGCGGGACCTAAGCGTATTGACTGGAAACGTGGCACATGGTCAACGGCTTTGGGTTTGGCAGGTCCTTCACACCCGGTTCTTATTTTTTCGGTCAAATCGGGTCAAACCCGATTTTTGACCTGGTTTGACCGAGTTTTAAATTTTCCGGTTTTTAGAGTTAACTCGGACCGGACAATTGGTCGGTTCCCGGTTTTCCTGGCCAGTCCGGTCCGAGTTTAAAAACAGAGCTTTGGAGTTCAAATTTTTAATTGTTTTAACAATTAGAGAAGCTATGTTCTAACCAAATAACATGTTACGAGAGTTATGAATTATTTTAAATTAACCAATATATTCCCCTAATACAAATCCAATCATGTCAGTTATCATTAATTTAAAGAAATTAAACAATTACAGATTTAACTGCTCTAATTGATTTGAGGTTATTAGATTAACTCAAATACCGAACGCTTGATATTCAAATAACATAATAGACATAAGAAATTAAACCAGGGAACATACAAATACCCTAAATAAAAGAAATAATTGTAATCATAATTTTAGTTGAACTAAATCCTCCGTTATTTCTTGATTAGAATGAAAAGCTTAGTTCATCTCCACCAAAGAAATCGCACGGGAAATACTAGAAGTAATTTCCACGGTCATTCTTCAAATATGTGATGAAGTCCAGAGGAAAAGAAAAATAAAAGAACATTGTTTCGTATTTCTTCTTACGAGAAAAGCAAAGAGTCTCGCATTAATCTAGCTTTTTTACGAAAGAAAAGAATGACAACGATGATATTTTGTTGCTTCGTTCCCTGTCTCTGCCACAACTACTACTCCTTAACAAACCCCGTTTTCTTAGGGCTTCAAATTGAATGTTTTCTTAGGACATTCTATTCACGACTGATGTAAACAATAAAGTGTTTAAGGGAAGATTAGATTTACACAATCATGGGAACTTCGCTAAATATTGAGTTTACCTACTTCGAACAATGGCTAACCTTTTTAGGATCTTGAGGAAGAAGAGAAGCAATCCTCTGAAGTCTCGAAGAAAGTTGACATTCCTCCTCCTTTTCCTGGCAGGTTTACAAAAGCTGAAAAGGAAGAATCTAAGAAAGAGATTCTGGACACCTTCAGGAAAGTGGAGATCAATATTCCTTTGTTGGATGCTATTAGGCAATTGCCTAAATATGCTAAATTTTTGAAGGACTTATGCACTAATCGCAATAAGTTGAGTCTGGATGACAAGGTGAAGGTGGGGGAGAATGTCTCAGCGATTTTTCAAAGGAAGTTGCCCCAAAAATTCAAGGATCCAGGTATGTTTACTATACCATGCATAATTGGCAATCAAAGAATTGAAAAAAGCATGCTTGACTTAGGTGCTTCAATAAATGTCATGCCTCTTTCAATTTTTAAAGTTTTGAATTTAGGACCCCTCAAAGAAACTAGGGTAATCATTCAACTAGCAGATAGGTCTAATGTCTACCCTGAGGGTCGAGTTGAAGATGTTCTAGTAAAGGTCAATGAATTCATTTTTCCTGTGGATTTTTACATTGTTGATATGAATGATGAATACTCTACTAATTCAGCAGTGATTCTTTTGGGTAGACCCTTCATGAGTACAGCAAGGACTAAAATAGATATACATGAAGGGACTTTATCTGTGGAATTTGATGGAGAGAAGATCACTTTCAATATTTTTGATGCAATGAAGCATCCTGTGGATACTGAATCTGTAAGTTTTGTTGGCATGACTAACACCATTGTGCAAGAGAATTTTGAACAGAATTTCATGGGGGACAAGTTGGACTTTGTCTTACAATAAGGCAAGACCAATTTGGAAGTGGACGACATGGAGGAGGAGGAAGTCATAGAAGCTATCATGTCCTTACATTCACTACATCCGCTTCCAGGCTGGTTTGAAAATTCTTTTCTACCATTACCCACTTCTAATGAAAGAATTTTACCTTCTGTTCAACAGGCACCTAATGTGGAATTAAAGGAACTGCCCGAGCATTTGAAATATGCTTACTTGGGACATAACAAGACTTTACCTGTAATCATTGCCAATGATTTAACTGCGTTGCAAGAAGAGAGGCTCTTACGGGTCTTACGGGAATTTAAACCAGCAATTGGATGGACGTTAGCAGAAATCAAAGGCATCAATCCATCCATTTGCATGCATCACATCCGTTTGGAGTCGGACGCAAAATCCGTGAGAGAGCATCAATGCAAGCTCAATCCCGCAATGAAAGAGGTGGTGATGAAAGAGATTCTCAAACTCTTAGAATTAGGAATTATTTTTCCTATTTCTGACAGCCAGTGGGTAAGTCCAATCCATGTTGTTCCCAAGAAGACTAGAATCACATTGGTGAAAAATGAAAAGAATGAGTTAGTGCCAATGAGATTGCAAAATGGGTGGAGAATGTGCATTGACTTTGGGAAGTTAAATGCCGCAACTAGGAAAGACCACTTTCCACTCCCATTTATTGATGAAATGCTTGAGAGCTTGGCAGGTAAGTGTTTCTTTTGCTTTTTAGATGATTACTCTGGATATTATCAAATTATTGTTGCTCAAGAGGACCAACATAAAACCACTTTTACTTGCCCTTTTGGAACTTTTGCATATCGCCGTATGCCTTTTGGTTTGTGTAATGCTCCTGGAACATTTCAAAGATGCACGATGAGTATTTTCTCTGATATGATTGATAATAGCATTGAAATTTTCAGGGATGATTTTACATTATATGGTGATTCTTTTGATCAGTGCCTAGACCATTTAACAAAGGTTTTGAAAAGATGCATTGAAACAAACTTGGTTCTTAATTATGAAAAATGTCATTTCATGGTTAAGAAAGGCATAGTTTTGGGCCATGTTGTTTCATCAAGGGGTATTGAGGTAGATAAGGCTAAAATTGATTTGATCACTAGTCTATCTTACCCTACTAATGTCAAGGATATTCATAGTTTTCTAGGCCATGCAGGTTTTTACAAGCGTTTCATAAAAGACTTTTCAAAAATGGCTCAACCGTTGTCTCGCCTGCTTCAAAAGGAGATGCCATTCAACTTTGGAGATGATTGCAAATTGTCCTTTGACACACTCAAGGGTATGTTGACCACGACACCAATCATCGAACCCCCAGACTGGAAGTTATCCTTTGAACTCATGTGTGACGCCAATCAGTATGCCGTAGGAGCTGTGCTTGGACAGCGGAGTGGGAAGTGTAGTCACGTGATATACTATGCGTCAAAAATATTGACACCAGCTCAATGCAACTACACCACCACGGAGAAGGAGCTTCTAGCTATTGTTTTCGCTTTTTAGAAATTTAGATCATATCCATTGGGGTCAAAAGTAACGGTTTACTCTAATCATGCAGCTTTGAAGTATCTCCTGTCAAAAAAGGAGTCCAAGCCAAGACTCATTCGTTGGGTGCTCTTGCTGCAAGAATTTGACTGGGAGATCAAGGATCGGAGAGGGTGGATAATTCAGTAGCTGATCATTTGAGTAGGTTGATAAGAGAAGAAAAAGCAGTTCCCATATCTGAGGTATTTCCTGATGAACTTCTTTTCTATCTCAAAGGTAAGGAAACTTGGTATGCAGATATTGTGAACTTTTTGGTCCGTCATAAATTTCTTATTGGCATGAGTAAGAGTAAGAGGGATAAGATAGTCCATAATTCTAGATACTATATTTGGGACGAGCCATATCTATGGAAAATAGGCTCTGATCAAATTATTCGTAGATGTGTACCTGAAAGTGAAACTCCTTCTATCCTTGCTCATTGTCATAATTATGCATGTGGGGGCCATTTTGGACCTAAGAGAACTGCTAGAAAAATCCTTGATTGTGACTTTTATTGGGAAACAATGTTTCGTAATGCTTATACATTTTGTAAAAGTTGTGAAAAATGTCAAAATTTTGGAAGTTTGTCTCATAGGGATGAAATGCCTCAAGTGCCTATGTTATTTTGTGAAGTGTTTGATGTTTGGGGTATGGATTTTATGGGACCTTTTCCTAGCTCTTTTGAATTTTTGTATATTCTGTTAGCAGTTGACTATGTATCAGAATGGGTAGAAGCAAAGGCTATCCGGACTAATGATTCTCAAGTTTTTGTAGGATTTCTCAAATCCCACATTTTTAGTAGGTTCGGGGTGTCGAGAGCCATCATCAGTGATCAAGGTACCCATTTCTGCAATCGCACCATTGCAGCTCTCATGAGAAAATATGGAGTGCACCATCGTGTGAGTACAACATATCATCCTCATTCCACTCCAAGGGCAAGCTGAGAAGAGGAAGGTGGAAGAGGAAGAAGAGAAGCAATCCTCTGAAGTCTCGAAGAAAGTTGACATTCCACCTTCTTTTCCTGGCAGGTTTACAAAAGCTGAAAAGGAAGAATATGAGAGAGAGATTTTGAACACCTTCAGGAAAGTGGAGATCAATATTCCTTTATTGGATGCCATTAGGTAATTGCCTAAATATGCAAAATTTTTGAAGGGCTTATGCAATAATCGCAATAAGTTGAGTCTGGATGACAAGGTGAAGGTGAGGGAGAATGTCTTAGCGATTTTTCAAAGAAAGTTGTCTCAGAAATGCAAGGATCCAGGTATGTTTACTATACCATGCATAATTGGCAATCAAAGAATTGAAAAAAACATGTTTGACTTAGGTGCTTCAATAAATGTCATGCCTCTTTCAATTATTAAAGTTTTGAATTTAGGACCCCTCAAAGAAACTAGGGTAATCATTCAACTAGCAGATAGGTCTAATGTCTACCCTGAGGGCCTAGTTGAAGATGTTCTAGTAAAGGTCAATGAATTCATTTTTCCTGTGGATTTTTACATTGTTGATATGAATGATGAATACTCTACTAATTTAGCAGTGATTCTTTTAGGTAGACCTTTCATGAGTACAGCAAGGACTAAAATAGATATACATGAAGGGACTTTATCTGTGGAATTTGATGGAGAGAATGTCACTTTCAATATTTTTGATGCAATGAAGCATCCTGTGGATACTGAATCTGTAAGTTTTGTTGGCATGACTAACACCATTGTGCAACATTGGGAAACCTTGATTGTGGCTTTTATTGGGAAACATTGTTTCGTGATGCTTATGCATTTTGTAAAAGCTGTGAAAAATGTCAAAAATTTGGAAGTTTGTCTCATAGGGATGAAATGCCTCAAGTGCCTATGTTATTTTGTGAAGTGTTTGATGTTTGGGATATGGACTTTATGGGACCTTTTCCTAACTCTTTTGGATTTTTGTATATTCTGTTAGCAGTTGACTATGTATCGAAATGGGTAGAAGCAAAGGCTACCCGGACTAATGATCCTCAATTTGTTGTAGGATTTCTCAAATCCCACATTTTTAGTAGGTTCGGGGTGCCGAGAGCCATCATCAGTGATCAAGGTACCCATTTCTGCAATCGCACCATTGCAGCTCTCATGAGAAAATATGGAGTGCACCATCGTGTGAGTACAACATATCATTTTCAGACCAATGGGCAAGCTAAAGTCTCCAATCGAGAGATCAAGAGCATATTGGAGAAAACGGTTAACCCCAACCGTAAGGATTGGAGTTTGTGATTGGATGATGCTTTGTGGGCATATCGAACGGCGTATAAAACGCCCATTGGAATGTTCCCATATAGGTTGGTGTTTGGTAAGATGTGTCATTTACCTGTGGCTATTGAGTATCGTGCATTCTGGACAGTCAAGCAATGCAATTTGCATACGGATAGAGATGGCAAAGACAGAAAGCTCCAACTCCAGGAGTTGGAGGAAATTCGTCTTGAAGCATATGACAATGCACGTTTGTACAAAGAGCGTACCAAGCAGTTTCATGACCGCCTATTGCATGCGAAATACTTTTCCCTAGGACAAAAGGTACTCTTGTTCAATTCACGGTTGAAATTCATGCCAGGTAAGTTAAAATCCCGTTGGATTGGACCATATGTGGTAGTCAATGTTTTTCCCAATGGTGTGGTTGAAATCCAGAGTTTAGAGACTAATAAGAGTTTTACAGTTAATGGTCATCGTTTAAAACCGTTTGTTGATGTTTCAGACATTGGCACTGTGGAAGAGGTACACTTGATAAATCCTATCTATGCCTAATTGCTCACTGTGGAGTCGTCTAGCCAAAGACGTTAAAGAAAAGCGCTGCTTGGAAGGCAACCCAAGGGTCGTGGGTGTGTTCAGTGACGTTTTCTTTTAGGTGGGGAGCAAAATTTCGTGAACAGAAAACTTCATCTTATAAGGTGTGCCCACGCCTTATATTAACAGCCCATCGACATTCTTACAATAGTGATGGACAAAGGACTTACGCTTCCAAGGCATGCCCACGCTCTACAGGGCCGTGTCCGATGCCCAGTTCCAAGAAATTGGCGACCTCTTGACCTTCGGCTCCAAGGCTTGCCCACGCCGCACAACAGATAGTGCTAGTCATACTGTATGACATTGGACAGAAGACTCTTGCTTACAAGGCGTGCCCATGCCAGCCTATCCGTCCCAAACTACTACTAACGATGCCTTCTTCGCCCACATCGGTTTTTCGCCGCCTCATCCTCCTCCCCCATAGTGCTCTCGTACCCTCGTTGGCCCTCAGGGAAGCTCCATTTCCTTTCTTTTTACTTTGTATTTTTCTTTACTCCATTGAGGACAATGTAGATTTCTGGTGTGTGGGGAGTAGTTTTACCTTTTAGGTTTGATAGATAGTTTTAGCTCTTTTTGTTTGTTAGTCTTGTAGGTTTGATAGCGTGATATATAAAAAAAAATGAAAAAATAGAAAAAAAATAGGTGATGAGTTGGTTGACCTCAAAGTGAAAATATCTGGAACCTGATGCTATGATGATGATTGCAATTACTTTACAGGCATGAGCAATGTATTATGTGGTTGAATGTCTTATTTTCTTGATAATGGAATTGAATAAGGAAATTTGCAAGGCTTGGCTATTAATATCCTGTTGTGAGCTGTTGAGCTAATGAGCATTTCATTGTTAACTGCTCTATTTTTTTTCATTGAGTGATATCATACATGATTTGATTGTTCTAAAACTTGCTTTGTTATACATGTCAAGACCACATTCCTGAGTTTGATGCATTAAAATGCAAGGGCACTTAGGTTAACCATTTTTGACTTTCTAAAGACCAACCCTAATCAGATCTCCCCTAATTGGCCACGGTTGAGTCTAAACCTTTTCTTTGTTTAATAACTCATTTTGTCACCCCTAAACCTCTTGTGTTCAAAACCTTTTTGTGTCCATCCCGTGTCAAAGGAATGCCTTGATTTCAGTACATGATGATTTCGAATTGGGTTGAAAGGAGACAACTGAAGTTAGCAGGTGTGTCTATATGTAGTTGTGCGTATTTGAAAAAAAAAAAGAAGAGAGAAGACTATGGGCGAAAAAAAAATGAGTAAAAAAAAAAGAGAGAACAAAAAAAAAAGGGAAGGAAAAAAGAGATGTAAGAGTGCTTTTGTCCAGGTGTGTTTTGTTGGGATAATTGGGTGAAATTCTTTGTTGTGCTTGCACGTGTTATTTCTTGAGAAATTTATGGGTGCGCGTGGGAAAAACCATTGGAATGAAGAAGAAAAGTGGAAGTCATGCAATGGGTCAACGGCATTTTCTTTGACCTAATGAGCCTAAATTACCTATTTGACCCTACACGTACCTAAGCCCCATTACAACCCTCATCAAGCCCCTTTGATTTTTGCATTAAATTTGGACTTAGTGGTGGTGATGTGATATATTAGCAAGCATATGGTAACATCATTTTATTGTGTGGCGAGAGTAACCCTTTGTATTTCATGTCGGTGTGGTGAGTAGTCATATACCATTCTATAAGAGAGGGTTAAGGCTTGCAATTTCTGAATTTGATAACACTGTTAGAAAGGATAGGACATTTATACTCGCATGGTGGACTGCTACATGTGTGTAACTGTGATTGTATCTCTAAGCTTTGAGATGCTTGAGGACAAGCATTGTCTTGATGTGGGGGGATTTGATAGGGCGATAATTGAGTGTTTATTACATTGGTATTTGATCTTAATTTTAATCACTTATTGTGCAAGACATTGGATTTCTAACCAGATTTGGTATTTGTGTTACTTGCAGGCGAAGTGGTATTAAAAGTGACAAAAAGAGGCAAATTCCAGAAGACTAGGCATTTTCTGGCGTGCCCACGCCAGACAAGGTAGAGCTGCGTGAAAAAGCCGGATTGCGGGTCCTATTCCTGGGGCCACCGCCTTTCCTTGGAGCCATACTTTAAACTTACGTGGGATTGGGAAACCTTGGAGGGAAGACTTTTTGGCAACACTTCAATAAGGGAAATAAGAAGAAGAAACCTGGAATCCTTTTGGAACACGAATTCTACTTGGGAAAGCACGTGGGTGGCGGCGAAGCTTTAAAAGAAAACAGCGAATAGACTAGGGTATCTTTTTGTCTTGGCACTATCGTCCTTCTTTTCGGGGTGGCGACATTAGTCAGAGAAGGGTGATTTTTTTTTACTGTTGCCCTGCAAACAATTCTACTCCATCGAAAAGCCTTGCATTGTTTAATCGTTATGAGGCAAGGCTAATTTCTTTATCTAGTTGAGGAATAAATCGAGGATTGGGGCACCATAACTGTGAGATCGTTTTAATTGCTTATTTTAAATTTATAAGTTCATGGGTATTTGATTATTCTCTATTTTTCCCTGAGTTATTATTGTTTAGATTTATTGAATAATTAGGCCTGTTATTCGATTGTCTAAATAATTGATAGCCAATTAGGATGTTGGCGCGTCGCCTTTAAGCATCTTGATTAGTGGCAAACGAGACAATTGCACCGCCTCGCAAGAAGTCTAATTTGGATCGTGGGGATAATTAATCTAGTCTAAATAAATCAGCATGTGTGTTTGTCATCTAGAATTGGGTCTTTCTAATTCCTAATGCTGTGGCTACATTAAATCCTGTGAGCGTTTCTGGGGTTGTCTAGTCGCAAGAGGGTAGTTTATGAGCGTCTCTTGACTACCATAAAATTAAGGAAAGATTGGTGGTTGGGCGCGTCGCTTGACCACTATAACCAGTTTATTCGTGAGTATATGAATTGTCCCTTGTATCTGTGATCAGTTGTGTGTTTCGTTGCCAAGATTAATTCCTTGACTAGGTTGTTTTAATTAATTGTTATTTGTGTAATTTGGTTCCCGCTATCTTACTCAACTTTGAATTTCAGTTTTTATTCCTTTTTAATTAGTTGGTACTATTGCTAAAATTCCCCCCCCCCATTTTCCTATGTGATTTGCCTACCAGTTCCTTGAGGAGACGACCCTATTTGCCCTGTTTACAAATTAAATTTGAGATTGTGTTGGTTGGCAATTAGGCTGTTATTTTTAACTTTATTTTTGGAGGTTTGACACCCACCAATATCTCTTTGTAACCTTATCAATTCTTATTTCCTATGCCTACATTACATATAGCCTCTAATATATTGATTTCAAGTATCAAATTCATAGTTAGGTATTTCCAGTGCAAGCGGTTGGCATATTAAAGCATCGATTTTGGGTTTCCACTCCTCTTGATTATCAGGTACATCTTCTTTCAATATATATATATATATATATTAAAAATGGCATGTTGATCTTCAATTGTAAGAGCTTAGTAACATATCTTGAATTTTTTTTTGTTTTATTTTCTATTTGTTTTGTATGAAGACAAAGGATTTAAACAAGTACTTTCATCGTTATTTTTGTAGGATATTTTCTAACATGTTTGTTAATTGATTTTTGTGATCATATACTACGATGTTTGTTAATTTGCTTGCAGGAAAAATAACCAAAAACAAAAGGCACTGGAAAGTAATGCGATATAAATATAAGAGACATAAATATCTCTATTAGATATATCTGCAAATTCATTAGTTAATTAAAAGACTTTGGCTGTTTACTTAATTATAATCTTTACCTATTGTTATACACAACCTTGAATGCGATAAATCATTTATTTTTTTATACTTAGTTATCCTACTTTGCTATCATGCAGTGATAATGAAAAATCAATAAATGCTGATTTGCACGGACAAATCGAGGAGAATGTTCCAATAGAAAAAAACAAAAACAAGTTTCTAAAGAGTAGAATGTTATTTGATACTATTTACTGCACTTTTTATTTATTTTCAAGTTTTTGAATGTTATGGTATTGTTGAGTGTTATTTTTTCTATTTTTGAATTATTATTCACTGAATTAGATGTTCAAATTTATATTAGAAGAATACTTTACATTACAATGCGCACATAGTAATATACTTAAGACAAGTTATAATAGATTATACATTAAATATGTATTTTATATCGACATTTTTATAAATTGACTAAATAGTTTATTATTTTTCGACGATTCCGTTCGTTGAACGGGTACAAAACTAGTTACAAACTATTACCAACATAGTGTGTAGCTCTGACTTGTGCTATTCCGCCTTGTGTCAATTGGTATGCAAATTTTGATCACAGATTTCACAGTTTGAAAAGTTTTGTTGATTCAACATAGGATATAACCAATTGATACAAGAAAAGATACAACAGCGTTACCATGCAGGCACATGATACATCTAGACTGCCAGCCTAAAAGGGGTAAAGCATCACAACAGGTTAGAAATTCGGGATGACAACAGGTAAGATATTCCGAGTGTCATGTGTGTTCAAAATATTTGTTAATGCAACAATAAATAAAAATAAACAAAAAGCCTGTCTGCTGTATGGAATTCATATACATTTTAGTAAGTAACAAATTCTTGGCTCAACCAAAAAAAAAAAAAGGGGACATGAACAAGGTTCTTGTAGTAATATTTTTTTTCCCTCTGATTTTGACAATCAAAGTAAGCTGCTTTCATTTGTGGTATCCTTTAATCATTTTTTTGTCTAAAGTTTATTGACAGAGATTGTTACTTTTCTTGTAAATTTTTTTAAGTGATGGAGCCTTAATCAAAACTCTGATAGTCTAGTGTTGATTTTTTTTTAGTGCCAATAAAAATTTTATTTCTAAACAAATGGGCTACAATTTGTTAAGATACCCCTAATCACCTTTTTGTCTTACATAACCTGCTCTAAAAGAATGTTATAGTAATATTTTTTTCACAAAACTCAGGAAGAAAAAACAAATTCAAATGAAGCCACGGGAGATATCAAATATCTTAAATTGGACAATTTCAGGTTGCAAAACAAGTATAGGGTAGATTTTATTTCAGGCACATTTATGACATTTTCCGTAAGGGAGATGAACAATCAAAGCACATTTCTAATAGTACATAAGAAATGTTGCACAAAAGATGGTATCATGGTAGACAAACATTGGTTAATGTACTACTTCCATCCCATATTTCTCGTTTACGATGACAAATATTTTGTGACATTCCAAAATGGAAAGCTGCGGAGGGAATTATAGTTTTGTTGCTACTCTGATACAAACTGATTGAGGTACTCATCAAGTGCGGTGCATTTTACATCGGGATAGACATCCGTTGCCTCCATGCCAAGAGAAGCCTCGATCTCAAAGTTGGCCATTTCTCCCTTCACAAGAACCGTGTATCCCAGAGACAGGATGAATTTTAATGGCATTGAAGCCTCTGCATGAGATACAAGAAAAGAAACCAATTTAATTAAAACTGTAGAATAGATGCAATTAGTACTAGACGACTATTGTATCAAAAAAAAATTTTCCGGATTGCACAGGATTTTTTGAGGAAGAAGCAGCTTGTGCACTTAGTTTCTCTTTGTTAAGTAGCAGACCCTGGATTTTCTCAAGGACTTCCTTCTCTGGAAGGTAAATCTTTTCGAGGGTCTGGCCAATTTTCCTTTCCCACAATGATACTATTTCGTTGTAGGACAGAGTGTTGGCAGGTGGTCTAAGGTACACAATCTTGTTCAGGGTCCTTGGATCATCTGCTGCTTTAATGATGTATGCAGCTATGTCTTCTTGCTTCGAGAAAACGACTGCAACGAAACACAAAATGGAAGAAAAGTTAAGAACGATGATCTCTAAAACATGACAGTAAACCAATCAAAAAAATGGAAGCGGACAAAGCTTCTTTTGGATACCTTTTGGATTTCCATCATCAAGAATGACAATTTTGTCTCTGGGAGGACTTGCAGAGCTAGAGTCTCCAAAGGGGTTAAGGAAATAATTCAAATAACCAGCAAAACCATTAGATACTAAATAAGTGTAAGGTATCCCTTCAGCCTCGACAGCTCTGCGGATCTCAACTTTGGTTCTGTATAATCTAGCGGCAGGCTCAACAAAGCCATGCAAACGATCCACATCATTTCCAAACTCAGAAGGTAAAAATCTCTGGAACGAAATATAGCTCTTTGTCAACATGTGGGTTGACAGGGATAATGAAAAAAATTTGTCCAACAGCCAGCAGAGATCGGATCAAGAAAAAGAAAAAGGAATGTATAAAACTGCATTGTGCTTACTTTGATGTTACCAGCTTCTTTAATTGCTGCAATTATCTTAACTTGATGAGCTACCAAATCTCCCCCGACTGTCGAGATCACTATATCAACTTGTTTGATTGCATTTACCAACTGCTGATGATCGTGTAGATCTCCCTGTTCAGTTCACACGTCAGTTTCTATAATTTCTTGAGAAGAATTGAAATAGTGCTTAGACAATGGGAAAAAGATACGACAACACACATAAAGAAATGCGACTCCCAAACTCTTGAAGCTCTCTATGATGGCTGCCCTTTTAGGATCTGAAATTGTGTTTTCTAGGACCAATGCAAAAGTTGGGTGCCCTGCTTTTGCACCTGCCTCCACTATGTATTTGCCAATATATCCGGTGCCGCCAATGATCAAAATCTTGCTTTTCACATCGATTTCTGCAACGGATCTTCTGTCTCATACCCTGTGCCATTCTCTGTCTCAATTTTTATTGTATTGCTATTTCTCCTACATAAATACCATGTTTTAGTTCTTTTTTTTTATTTCCTTAAGATCCAATAACTTTTAATTGAATAAAAAATAAATACAATAGTTTCAAAAAAGCAATATATAATATAAAATTTAAAAATACAGCAGAAAATTCATAAAAAATCTCATTTTGATTTTTTTATTTTGTTAAATTTTGTGCATTACTCAATTAATAGTTATTGGATCTTAAGGAAACTAAAAAAGAACTAAAACATGGTGTTTATGTAAGAGAAATAGCAATATAATAAAAAATGGGACAAATAATGACACAGAGTGTGAGACAGAAGATCCATTGCGATTTCCAACTCTAGGATGGTAAACTACTTGACGGGATTTTTATATCAATACAAGTTTAAATCCGATTTTTATACCCGGTAGCTGCAAGTATACAGGCCAAAACTGTAATGTACGGTATGTATCGGGTCGATCCCACGATGAGCAATTGAAACAAGTGCTAGACCCTTATTTTTCTCTATTATTTAGACTTACAATAAATTTGAGCAGAGAAAGTTTATTGCTATATTCTACAAATCTGATCTGCAAATCTAGTTTAACAAATGCTAAATGCAAATGAAGAATTCTACTCAAGAAAGACTCTAGGGATGTAGATTCCACTTATGGCATAAACAACACAAATGAATGGATTTACCTCTTGTTATTAGTCTTGTTTAACCGGAGATTCATTTCCAAATTTACCAAGTCGCATTCTCATGATGAAATGGCCTAGAGTAGTAAAGTTTTCCCTATTTTCATGGTGAAATACTACTACTACTCTATTTTCTTTCATGAAATGCTAAGTAATCCACTTAAGTGTATCTCTATTTTCATGAACATACGACTTAAGCTCTACTCATGTGTTTCCATTGTTATTACCAATTCTTACTGAATAATAACAACTATAAACATGCTATTGGTGATCAATCAATAACAAGTAATCACAGCTACACAAGTAGACAAGTTAATACAAGATATAACAAGTGTAAATCACATTCAATTAGTATTATTTAGCCATAAGTTTCATCTACTCCCTAGATTAAGGAGTTTAGCTACTCATGAATGATTTAACAATCAAACTCACAAGTTTATTAATGCAAAACATCATGAAGTACAAGTACAAAAAAGATAAAAGAAAGCTTAGCCAATTGATGGTGAAGCTCTCCAATTCCTGCTATGCTCTTGCACAATATGATTACAAGTGAAAACTCCAAATGCTTCTCCAAGAACTCTTAGCTAGAGAGAAACTAGTTACAAGAAGGAAAACTAGCTACGTATATGATATTTTTCTTCTCCCCTTGTGTCTCTGCATAAAAGGTGGTAGAAAGTCTATTCCTCTCACTTCATAATTTCATCCACTCAGATTTTGTAAAAAAAAGACAAAGATATGATGTTTCCTTTTGTCTACAATTCATTTGGTCTTCTCTTTTATTGTAGAAGCATGTGCCACCGATTTCTGTCCCTCAAAATAGCTGGAAAAGTTGTAAGAAAGGTAAAGTAAAACGGCTGTGCCACTTGCTAAAGAGAGAGACAGATCCGAGCCTCGGATCCGAGGGGTGAAAATTGATCCGAGCTCGGATCTTCAGGATCCGAGGACTTTCCATAATGGATCCGAGGTCGGATCCTCTGACCTCGGATACACTCCTCCAGAAGTACAGATGAGGGATCGGATCCATCTTTGCTCTCACGGATCCGAGCTCGGATCCGTGCCATTAAATTTCCCGTTTTTTCACTTCTTTCCTTTTTCCTTCATTTTTGCTCCTAATTTCTTGTGTACTTTATCCTCTGGACAATCCTTACATTCCCTTCATCTCGTGCATGAATTTCATACATCGATATCCTTCACAATTTCACAAAATTAACACATTAATACACTCATTTATCAAGTTTTGAATACTTAAACAATTTTTAAGCAATTATCACCAAAAGAGTTCAAATATGGCTTTAATCTTCTTAAAACATACCACAAATTCATTCCAAACTTGTACAAAATATACGTTAAATATTCACTTATCAAATTCCCCCACACTTGAATCGTTGCTTGTCCTCAAGCAATTGCACACATAACTTACCACAATGATCCAAAAGATAAAACAATATATATACTTTTGTCAAATTTAATTCCTCTAAAATCTAGAAACCAATCATTATACCATTTCTCAGATTACACTAAATACTTATAATATTCAATTAAGTAAAAATAATTATGCTTTAATTTCAACAAATTCAACTCAATCGCTCATTCTATCCTAATTCCACAAATAATTAAATCACATAGTCAATTCTATGGCCTTCCTTATCCCATGACCATCAAAACTTAACAGTTGAGAGGGATTTATTCTCACTTCATTTTATTTAAATAGTGAAAACGTCTTTTTACGCGAAAATCAACACTTTTAGGTGAAGATTCCCAGTTACTCAACATTTCACTTATTCAAATTGCTAAGCATACTCTTAATTCCAATACCTTTTTACGCGAATGTCGACATTTGTAAATGCCAACCCCCGGTTACTCGGTATGCGAATCATTGAAGTAAAAAATAATAATATTATTATTATTATTATTTTTTAACAATCTTTTCCCTCTAAACATAATTAAAGGAAGAATCTGGCCTTGTCTTGACTATATCAATCACTTACTTATAAAATTAAGTAAAAATGAGAAATATCATTAAACATGCAAAATTTTAAGCATAATTTTTCTTATTTAAATGAATATACTTTCTAAAATGTAAAAATCCTAATTGCATAATGACTAATTCCAAGTCAAATAAGGACTAAACTTTCCCAAAATACATATAACATTTTATCCAATGGAAGAATTAGGCACTTAAATTTGAACATTTTGGCCATTAATTTGAAATATTGGAAAATATTTTAGAAAAATTTTGACAGAGTTTTCCCATAAAAATGGACAAATCTCCCTGGCAACAACCTCAATTTCAAGAAAATTAACCTCAAGACAATATTTTCAAATATAATTCCAACATTTTAAGCCATAGACAACTAAAATCATGCATTTCAAAACACAACCATCCATAAGATAAAGTAATCCCTCCCCCACACTTAAAATCTACAATGTTCTCATTGTAGAGGAAGGTTAAAGAAACTGAAACTTCCCTCAAATAGGTGGTGATTCAATTTGAAGCCCTTAATCCTCACGATCATCCAACTTCTAGCCACAATGAAACAAAAAAGTACGAAAAACCATAAGTAGCACAAGATAATCCAATATGAAAACTACAAAATAAAGCAACAACAGATGTAATCAGCTAAAGATCTTCATGGCTGCTCAGAACAAGGGTCTACTGCCTCCTCAGTTCCATGAGGACACTGTGATGTACCAATATGCCCCTCCTCCTGCTGAGGTGTTGGAGTAGGTGACCGGCGGATATGGAAATGATCCTCGATTGCACGAAGACGGCGATCATGTCTGTCGAGTCGCTCCGTTATCATCCGCTCGGTCTGGTCAATGTGCTCGACGACTCGTGTCTCCATACAGCAAATGGCATTGAGGAGCTCTTGCCACTTGGATCGCGGCGGAGGTGATGGTCGTGGAATAGGAGGAGGAAGAGTCTGCTGTGCCTCCGGCTCTTGAGTTTCCGCTTGTAGTTCAGTGTGAGGTGGAGGCTGAGCGGAAGTCGATGCTTCTCCAGTGTCTCGAACTAGAGTAGCTCCAAAATCCGTAGGGATACTCAAGGATTTGAGTATCGAGACACTGACTTCGTCGGCGGACCTAGTGACAACGGCTCGCTCAGTTCCAAGAGGAAGCTTGAGCTTCTCAAAAATGAGGGATAGCAGCCGAGGGAAGCCAAAGCAAGTCTCGCCGGCCCTCATGCAAGCTGTGGTCCGCATGTAACTGATGATGATGCTGGGCAAAGGAATACCAGTCAACTGCTCACCCACACCATGCATCATCTTATCCAAGAAGTAGAGGTCACTATTGTGGAGCTCCCGCTTTCCACTCCTTTTGGGCACCACATTGAAGGCGAAGAGATAGAAAATCAAGTGGTACCGATGCTCGAAGGAGTCAGCATATACAGTGAGCTTCTTCGAACTTCCTCGCTCCCATATTGACCCTTTAGGCGTGTTACCGCTTCTCCCACCTGCCAAGGGTCGCGTGCCTTGAACTCCTTGGTCAGTTTAACATCAACTCCTTCATCTTTGAGTTTGATGATTTTTGCCACTGTATCCCGATTAAGAGCCACTCTCTTTCCTCGAACCCAGGAGACGATGAGGTTGCCACTGTGACTCTGTTTGTTTTCTACATTGGCGTAGAACTCCAGGACCAGGTTGGGGGAGTAGTGCTTGGGCAATTGAAGGATGTTCTCCCATCCGAGTCTCTTGAATGCCGTAGAGATGTGGTAGTGCGCATCCACCTCTGGTGCCAGGTGCTTTTCAATGATAATTTCCTTATCTAAGCTTGCTTCGTACCACTGTTGATTCTCGAGTGACGTGAATCTAGTGGTGTCATAATCTGGAAGCGGCTCGTCGCGGCTAGTGGATGCGGTCTTCTGGGGAGACCGAGGTGGTGGCTCAGGAGAAGGAGATTCTTCCTCAGGCGACTCTTCATGTGAGGGAGTGCGTTCCTCGCTTGAAGATGGTGTAGGAGTACGAATACGAGCCTTCCTTGTGCGAGCCATAGTACCTATATAAAAACAAGATAAACGTTCATTAGAACAATATAAACTTGCTCTCATTGAATTTAAGAAAATTTCAGCAGAGTATCCCCTTATAAAAGGGCTAAACTCCCTGCCAACATGTACCAAAAAGCATCCAAAGATCCAACTTAACTCATTTCAAACTCAAATGCATATTTTCAGGTAGAATCTCATCAAAGAGTTCGATCATTTGAACCTCAACTATTATTTCAAGAATGTACATGCCAATATATTCATAACTTTATCCACGAATCACACCACAATTGGCTATACCCATTCTTAATAAAGTGCATACGAATGAGCTCCAAATTTACCAAAACAATTGTAATTGAACTCAAAGAGATAAGAGATTTCAAGTAAAAAGGTTGAATGTGCCTAACTTAATCATAAACACACTCTTTTACCCAATGGAATTGGTTCTATTAATTGCATATCATTTTTAATTGGTACAACAGTGACTTATAATTCTCAAAACAAGTTTATATATCCAATGAAAGCAAAAATTCACAAGTTTAAATCACCAAAATGCTCAAGCCCAATAAATTTAAAAAAAAATACCAAAAATATCACCAAATCCACAATTTTCCCTATACTAAGCACAAAAATGTTAGTAACAACATATTCTAATACAATGTAGCACATTTATAATAAGAATTTCAACATATAAGCAATTATTAGAATATGCCCAAAAACTAGAAAAATGCAAAAATAGGAAATATAAAAACTCAAAGGAAGTTGCAAATTGTTACCTCAAATGTATAGAGTGACGATGGAAGATGGTAAGGATGCAAAAATTGAAACCGAAACAGCCCAAATTAGCCCCCAAATTGAAGAAGTACAGTGCGGCCCCAATTCTAGTTTTTGAAGATCAAACTCACCAAATTGATGTTTTTGATTTCGGAAAACTGAGGGTTTATGCTCAAAATAGGTTGGGAGATGTTTTTCTGGTGAAAAATTGGATGATTGATGGATAAAATGGAAGATTAGAGGGAGAGGGTTAGGGTTCGGTGAAAAGAGGGAAGAAAAATTTTGAAAAATGCAGAAACGAGGCCTCGGTTCTGCTATATCCGCAAACCGATCCGAGCGCGGATCGGTTCTGCAAGGCCTCGGATCCGACAAGGCTCGGATCCGTCTTAACAGAACCACAGACGAGCCCTCGGATCCATCTGGGTTGGACTGGATCCGAGCTCGTATCGTAGGATCCGCTGTCGGATCCTTCTGGGTTTTTAGGATCCGAGCTCGGATCTGTATGTCTCTGCACTAATTTCAGAAACTGCAATTTTTCAAACTTTTTCTCCCTTTTCCGGCCAATTCCAAATTACGCTTTGGACAAACTTTTTATCAATTCCAACCCCCCACGCACATGTAATATACCAAAAATGCAATATCCAACCTCTCAAAACACATCAAACACCTCTTCATTGAAAATCGAGGGGTGAGGTTCTTTACTCATTTTTACACTTTTACACCAAAATAGCATCTTTGGGCATTAAATGCACATCAAATGAGTCCATGAGCATTTATAACATGTTATCACCAAAATTCACTTGAATATACTGTAAATGCAACATTGTATGTATGCTTGGGAATTCTAAACACTTAAAGCACAATTTGGTAAGAAAACCTCCCTTTTTACACTTGTTCTTCAATTGTACCTCCAAAATGGATGATGAAACTCCGGTACCTCCTACAAACAAGTGAAATAAATCTAATTAGTCAATTAAATCATACCAAAATGTAAGAAACACATAAAAAAAACACACAACTACAATATTATTATTGGGTTGCCTCCCAACAAGCGCTTTGTTTAGAGTCGTTAAGCTCGACTCTCCTACAACTCTTTTAACTCTCCATTGCGTTTCCTAAGGAGTAAATTACTCCTTTAGGAACCTTTTCTCCAGCCAAATAGGGTTTCAATCTTTGACCATTTACTTTAAATAGGGAACCATTTTCTCCTTTTATTTCCACTGCTCCATAAGGGAACATGCGAACAACTTCAAACGGCCCGGACCAACGAGACTTAAGCTTTCCAGGGAATAATTTAAGCCATGAGTTAAACAATAACACCTTTTGCCCTTCTTCAAAATGCTTAGGAAGAATGTGTTTATCATGCCAAAATTTCACTTTTTCTTTATAAATCTTGGCATTCTCATACGAAGTTAACCGCAATTCCTCCAATTCGCTTAACTCAAGCATTCTCTTTAACGGCCCAATAAGCTTTATGTTCTATTTCTACAGGTAAGTGACACGCTTTCCCATAAACAAGCTTATATGGAGACATTCCCAACGGCGTTTTAAATGCCGCTCTATACGCCCACAAAGCATCTTCAAGCTTGTTCGACCAATCCTTTCTTGATCGATTTACCGTTTTCTCCAAAATGATTTTAATTTCCCGGTTGGCCAACTCTGCTTGACCATTAGCTCGAGGATGATAGGGGAGTGACTTTTTATGCCTACATCCATATTTAAGCAACAAAGTGTCAATAATTTTATTGCAAAAATGCTTACCTTCGTCGCTTATTATTGCCTTAGGAACTCCGAACCTGCAAAATATGTTCTGCTTAAGGAATTTAAGTACAACTTTTGCATCATTAGTTTGTGAAGGAATAGCCTCCACCCATTTAGAGACATAATCAACTGCTAATAAGATGTACTTATTATTATATGAATTAGGAAATGGTCCCATAAAATCAATACCCCATACATCAAATAACTCAACTTCCAAGAATGTAGTTAAGGGCATTTCATTTTTTTGAGATGTATTTCCAGTTCTTTGGCATGCATCACAATTTTTAACATATTCCCTAGCATCTCGGTACATAGTTGGCCAATAAAACCCTGATTGCCATACCTTTGCCACAGTCTTGGAAGTACTGAAATGACCACCTGTTTCAAGGTTATGACAATGATATAAAACATTATGTACCTCATCTTCGGGAATACATCTACGTATCATACCATCGGCACAATGTTTATACAGCAATGGTTCCTCCCATAAGTAACTTTTGACATCATGTAAGAATTTTTTCTTTTGATGATAATTAAACCCCTTTGGAATCTCTCCACTGACCAAGTAGTTAGCAAAATCTGCATACCATGGAGAATTGCTAAGTGCTAGGACAAACTCATCCAGAAAATTCTCTTGAATTGGAACTTGATTCTTGACTGGGATATATTCCAAACGTGATAGATGATCTGCAACTAGATTCTCTGATCCCTTTTTGTCTTTTATCTCCACATCAAATTCCTGCAATAAAAGAATCCACCGAATTAGTCTAGGTTTTGCATCCTTCTTATGTAGCAAATATTTAAGAGTTGAATGGTCCGTATATATAATAACTTTAGATCCTATTAAATAGGATCTAAATTTATCTAAAGCAAATATCACCACCAATAGCTCTTTTTCTGTCGTTGCATAATTGAGTTGTGCCTCATTTAACAACTTGCTAGCATAGTAAATGACGTGCAATCGTCCTTCTTTCTTTTGTCCCAAAACTGCTCCAACCGCATAATCACTTGCATCACACATCAATTCAAATGGTAGTGACCAATTGGGCGAAGTTATAATTGGGGCCGAAATCAATTCCTTCTTCAACCTTTCAAATGCAACCAAACAATTGTCATCAAATTGAAAAGGGGTATCTTTACATAATAAATCACATAATGGCTTTACTATTTTAGAAAAATCTTTAATAAAACGTCTATAAAAGCCAGCATGTCCCAAAAAACTCCTTATCCCCTTGACATTGCTTGGAGGTGGCAATTTTTCGATAATTTCTATTTTGGTTTTATCCACTTCAATTCCCATGGAGGAAATCTTGTGTCCTAAGACAATTCCTTCTTTTACCATAAAATGACATTTCTCCCAATTCAGTACAAGATTTGTTTCCTCGCATCTCTGCAAAATCAATTCCAAATTATGAAGGCAATGGTCGAAAGATGAACCATACACAGAAAAATCATCCATAAATATCTCCATAATTTTCTCAATATAATCTGAAAATATAGCTATCATGCAACATTGAAAAGTCGCAGGTGCATTGCATAAACCAAATGGCATCCTTTTAAAGGCAAAAGTGCCATAAGGACATGTAAATGTGGTCTTTTCTTGGTCTTCTGGAGCTATAGCTATTTGATTATATCCTGAAAAACCATCAGGAAAACAATAAAATTCATATTCGACTATTCGCTCTAATAATTGATCAAGAAATGGTAAGGGAAAATGATCTTTTCTTGTTACCGTATTTAACTTACGATAATCAATACACACTCTCCACCCTACCACGAGTCTAGATGGAATCAATTCATCATTTTTACCCACGATTGTAGTTATTCCACCTTTCTTTGGTACCACATGAATTGCACTAATCCAAACACTATCGGAGATAGGAAAGACTATACCTGCATCGAGCCACTTAAGAATTTCATTTCTTACCACCTCTTTCATGTTTGGATTAACTCTTCTTTGTGTTTCCACCATTGGTTTGCAATTGTCCTCCAATAAAATGCGATGCATGCATATTGAAGGACTTATACCTTTAATGTCTACAATTGTCCATCCCATTGCCTTCTTATGCTTCCTTAGAACTCTTAGCAACTTTGTACACTGCTCATCATCCAGGTCAGCACTAACAATTACAGGTAAAGTACTATTTTCTCCAAGAAATTCATACCTTAGATGAGTTGGAAGTGGTTTGAGCTCTAGTTTTGGAGGTTCAATTTCTGAAGGTGGTGAAAGCCCTTTTCCTTGGCCGAGACTTTCATACAAATTACCCCTTTTATAAGGTGCTTGAAAATCCAAATACTTGGCCAATTCTTCAATTTCTCCACAATCACTTTCTTGCTTCCCTAAACTCATTAAACAATATTCAAGAGGATCAAAGTCAAAATTGACTTGACTCATCTCTTGAGTTAGTTTATCAATTGTGCCAATAGAATATGCATGATCGGTAAAAGAAGGGTATTTTCCCATTTCATGCAAATTAAACTCTACCTCTTCTTCACCTACTTGAAACTTCAGCTTGCCATTTTTTACATAAATAATAGTACCTGTAGTAGCTAAAAATGGTCTACCAAAAATAATTGGCATAGATACATCTTCTTCCATATCTAACACCACAAAATCCACTGGAATGATAAATTTTTGAACTTTTATCAATACATTCTCCAACACTCCTAATAGATATCTAATAGACATGTCCGCTAGTTGCAAAGTAATATTAGTGCGTTTAAGCTCCTTCAAACCCAATTGTCTAGCCACCGTTAGAGGAATCAATGATACACTAGCATCGAGATCACACAATGCTTTAGAAAAATCAATGTTTGTGAGAACCCAAAAAAAAAAAAAATTCACATTTTCTCAACATCATTTTATTCCTTTGCCTACATTTTATACTCTCCTTGGAAATACTAAAATCTCTGTGCAATTTTTTTACAAGCAAGTACAGTTTTAAATTCATTTTCCTAGTATGAGTTAGTGTACGTTAAATTTGAAACGCATTATCGATGTGAGAACCCGTAAAATTCCTTATATGTTTCTTAAAAATACACTTTTTTTTTTGGAAATTATTAATTTATAATAGCACTACTACCCAATTACCTCACAATGAGTGCAAATGAACCTAGAAAGTAGGGTTTCACTTTTCGTTTTCAAGAAGAACGAATTAGGATTTTCACGTTTTTCCGTAGTGTGCCTATTCGGTACCGAGTAAGGATCAAATTTGGTAGCTAAGAGTGACTTTTGGATGAGAAAATATTATATGATTAGAAGTGATAATAATAAGTTAGTGATTAGAAGTTAAAAACTCAAGTAAAAACTCAAGTATATGCGATTTAAGGACAAACGGCTTGGACCGACGGGTGTCGCGCGCTACCGATTGAACACACCACTTGATCCCTACTTTATTACCTTAATCTTCTTATTTTATTACAGCTAATTAACTCTCAAAATATCTCATACATCAGCCACAATTGTTGACTTTAAATACCAAGAGAGAGAAGGGAAAAAATGAATGGAATTGGTGGCGACAAGTGGCGGTATTTCATTGGATGGTTGACTAACTAATTTACACCATATTTATCACCAAAAACCAACCTATTTCCTCCATTATTTCTGCATATCAGCCGTGAGTTGAGGGAGGAAAAACAAGAGAAAAGGAAACTTCAATCAATCTTGGTTTGAGCTTGAATGAGTGAAAACAAGAAAAACTAAACCGATTAATCATTAGTTTGGAAGCTTGGGAAGCTTAAGGAGCTAAATTTTGCCAAGGGAAGTGAAGGATAACTCTTGAAAGCTCTTGTCTTGAGGT
Source organism: Coffea eugenioides (assembly GCF_003713205.1). Classification (NCBI taxonomy): domain Eukaryota; kingdom Viridiplantae; phylum Streptophyta; class Magnoliopsida; order Gentianales; family Rubiaceae; genus Coffea; species Coffea eugenioides. The sequence continues at coordinate 29,793,607 of NC_040045.1, read as the reverse complement.
ATAATGGTTGACTAACTTTTCTTTTCCCTTAACCATGTTTGAGTTGTGTAGTAGCATGTAATTTTGCTTGTTATGCTTATATCAAGTGGATTTGGATGATTGGGGTTGATGTATTTAAGTCAGGGTTTGAATAATTTCCTTCTCATATTTGTTGTATGAATGATATATGATGTATATAAGCATGTATATGAGGTAGTAGGGGTGTTTCAAGTTCAATTTGTAAGGATTAGCACTTATATGCTTGGAATCCAGATTTCTGAAATTCTAGGTTCCAGTTCTGCCCGTTTCTGTTTGACAATGTTAGAGGCCGAATTGGCCTTAGAACAAAACATGAAAGTTGTAGAGAATAACATTTTATGGTTGCCTACAAAATTTCAGCCCAATCGGAGCAATGTATCCTGTGAAAAGACCAAAATACCCCTGCTACCCTGTATTTACCCGAAACTGATAATCAGCTTCTGTAATTGGTTGTTTCGACAGGAAATACTACTGATTTGGGTGTCAACGTCTTCTTAATAATTATAGCCCTATATCTTAGCTTTCAAATGACTTTGGAATCACTTGAATTGAAGTTGTATGTGCTAAGATATGACTGAATGAATCAGGACTGCCACAGTAAACTTTGAACTGGAAAATCTGGGGTTATTTTGGTAAATTTGTCCTAGATACATTGTAAAATGGATTGAGTGGTCTTCACCAAAGTTGTAGCTCTCTGCCTTAGCTTCGAAACAGTATAAGTTTCACCTCAATCCGATAAGCGTAGCCTCGATTGTGTCCGTTACGCAAAAACACATTAAATCTGTCTTTTGTTAAACTTCATTTTCGCACTTGTTATTAGCTTGATTTTTGTCCTTGTATTGTCTTGAGCCTATTGAGTGGCTATTTATGTTGTGTGTAATGTTGAGATTGCTTGAGGAAAACAATGAAGCCATAAATGACTGGAAAATAGGTAAATACAAAGGGCGTGCTGCCCAAATTTTCGCTCGAGGGCTAAACTTCTATTTGAACTTGTATATTTTCGTTTGGCAAATACTATGACCGTTTTCCATCTTAAAAAATGATACCTTTTCCATTTGAAACTTCAAATTTTTATTTTCTACTTCATACCAAAATATAGAGGTATGACTTAAGGTTTTCTCAGTCAAAACAATATTTCTGAGTCTATCTAGTTGGATTCCGACTTGCCTTTAGTTCAAGTGTTTCCATTGAAAAATTTTATAACCCTTTTGAGTTTGGTTTTACATTTGGTCTCTGAAACCCTAATTATTTTGTCCACGGGTCCAAATGTTCTCGTTTCGCTTTCAAGTCTTTTTATACGTTCTACTCATCAATTGTCGAGTTTCGTTGATTTCACCTAATTGTTTGTGCTAGATGAGCTGTAATATTCATTCTCGTTTAATTTTAGGTTTTCTCGGTGACTAAGGATAATATCCGGTAGGATATTTTGCACGTTGTTTTGAGTACATAGGTGGGTGTTCCTTGTTTGTTATATCTTCCTTGACTTCATGACTTGTTGTTATTGTTTGATAATGTGTTAAATATTTCCAATGATTTCCAAAACGAATTTTCTAGGCGAGCGTGTGCTTTATCGCACTCGACCTAAATGAATGTAAAATTTTCAATGATTAAATGATTAAATGCTCGTTGCGCATGAATGTAAGCCGTTTGGTTGAATTGGGCCCTGCCCTTCGTCACCGATCGACTCGAGCCAGAAGTGGACTCGATCGGGCAATATGGTGACCATGGGTGTGAATGTTTGGTATACTCGAGTATTACCTTGTAGTCCGGCCAACGTCCGGATGGGGGAGAACGAACGAACGAACGAACGAGGGTTTTACTTACAAAAATGCAATTTTAAATGGTTGGAGGGATAAGGGAAATGACAGGCGAACGAACGAACGAACGAATCGCTCCATGTGAGCCGTATCCTTTTAATGAATGTTACTATCGCTTTCCATTGTAAATGTTTCTGGAATTATTGATACTCCATGTTTAATGTATTGAATTGATTGTTTGATTATCTGTTCGGAACCTCACTGAGCTTTTAGCTCACCCCTTTGGTTTTATTTTCCTTAACAGGGGACGGCGAGCAGGATGAGAGCATAGACTAGCCTAGTCTAGGTCTTTTGCTTCTTTTGTAATGGTTCTCGTCCTAGTGCTTGGCACGGGCTGGTTGTATGGTGAAGTGAGAACCTTTGTACATTTGATGGCTGTACTTTCTTTTGAGATAGCAATGTATATATAAGTTTCGCTTAAGTTTTGGATTGTTGTATGTTATTCCTTTGGTTGTATTCCGGATTTGATTAAGGAACGACTGAGTCCCGGCGAGAGTTGGGCAGGCGGTCCGCCGAACCCTTTGGTACGCCTTAGGGGGAGGTGGGGCCGTCACAGGTGGTATCAGATCTCTGTAGTGTATCCAAAGCTTGAAGTTTAGGATGCCGGACTGTGGGAATTCGATTTGACTTTAAAGTTAAGCAATTGAGGGATAAAACCTAGAGCCTGTTTCGCGTGGTCTCTGTGCGGAGTGAGCATAAGCTATGAATTGTGAATGGTATAGGTCTCAAATTTTCTTGTGGTATCTGAGGACCATAGATAGGTATGTCGGGTAGGAATTTCGATTTGTAGATGGTTTACTCTTGGGACTGGCCAGCTCGAGATGTGAACTATTTTATTTCGGATTCTCGTGCCTGAGTACTCTGGAGTTGAGGCGATGCTAGCTACTAGGTATTTGAGACTTGTATTTTGGAACATGAACAGGCTTTGTTCGGTTAGAATGAGTATAAGAGGTTAACGGACATCTAGTGAATAGGAAGTGACGTGAGAGATCGGACGGGGGCTATGTTAACCAAGTGTGAAACGACTTGTCGTGTTATCTTCTTGTTTTGTCTTTGTACTGCTACCGTGTGTATTTGGCTTGTGGCATGATAATATTCACATGTATAGTACTTGTTGCATTTGATCTTGTCTACTTGATATGTTTTTTGTGAACTTGATGTGGTAAATTTTGCCGTTCTAGTCAATTTCCTTTGTTACATATTAAATCATTTTTGAAAAAAAAAAAAGAATGGAGGGGAGACGTAGTCGTGGACGTGGAGCTAGTCGTGACCGTGGGGCTAGGCAAGCTCAAGAACCGAGAGAAGAAAGAGAAACAGTGGCCGAGCAAGAATATGGATCGAGGGTTGAGGCTGGAGATCAAATGGCCACAACGATGCAACAAATGACAAATATCCTAGCACGACTGGTAGATCAACAAGGTCAAATGCCAGTGAATCAACTCCGGAATCCTGAGATCGAAGAGGAAAAGGCTCTTGAGAGGTTTCAAAAGTTTCTATCTCCGAAATTTCAAGGAGGGCCTGATCCGGATATAGCTGAGAAGTGGTTGGAGGCAATGATTAATATCTTCGCGGCTTTGAATTACACGGAGCAAAGACAAGTAAATTTTGTTGTATTTCAATTCGAAGGACCAGCCCGCGCGTGGTGGAATGCAATTAAGGCCAAGTGGGAAAGAGAACAGACGGTATGGACATGGGCGAACTTTGTAAGGAAATTTAACGAAAAGTATCTCTCACCTTTGGTCCAAGAAAGGAGAGAGGACGAATTTATTGGGTTGCGTCAGGGAACCCTGAGTGTGGCTGAATATGAGACCAAATTTACTAGACTGTCTCAATTCGCTTCCGAATTGGTGGTTACGGAGCGAAGGAGAATTAGACGATTTATACAATGACTAAATTTGGAAATCCAGGAGGCATTAGCGGCAGTTCAAGTTAATATGTTTACAGAGGCTCTTGAGAAGGCTCAAAGAGTTGAGAATGCGTAAGCCCAAGTAAAAGCCTTTCAAATGCGGAAAAGGGATACATCCAGCAGCGTACCTGAGAAATCCGGAGAAAAGATAATGCTCTCCAAAGTGTAAAAAGTGAACCATTCACCTCGCCCACCTTGGACATTTAGAGGATTAGATGAAAGGTCTATGAAAGGAAGTCAAATCGGATCAAAGGACATTTCTCGAGAAGGTCAAACAGTAGCTCCTCGATTGGCCTGTGGATACTGTGGAAAGGCAAATCACACTGATAATGATTGCTGGCGGAAAGGGGGAAAATGTTTGATTTGTGGGAGTAGCAATCATCAACTTAGCAATTGTCCGAAGAAACAGCCACGAGAGGGTTGTACCCAACGAGTGGAAGGAACCGAACCGAGAAAAACTAATGAAAGAGGAAACCGAACAAAAGTATCAGCACTGGTTTATACCGTAGATCAGCAACAAGTTCCGGGGGCCTCTGAGGCAACAGAAGGTAAAAATTTCGAGGACGAAATTTCTTTAAGGAGGAGAGAATGTGAGAACCCAAAAATAAAAAAAAATTTCACATTTTCTCAGCATCATTTTATTCCTTTGCCTACATTTTATACTCTCCTTGGAAATACTAAAATCTCTATGCATTTTTTTTACAAGCAAGTACAGTTTTAAATTCATTTTCCTAGTATGAGTTAGTGTACATTAAATTTGAAACGCATTATCGATGTGAGAACCCGTAAAATTCCTTATATGTTTCTTAAAAATACCTCTTTTTTTTGGAAATTATTAATTTATAATAGCCCTACTACCCAATTACCCCACAATGAGTGCAAATGAACCTAGAAAGTAGGGTTTAACTTTTCGTTTTCAAGAAGAACGAATTAGGGTTTTCACGTTTTTCCGTAGTGTGCCTATTGGGTACCGAGTAAGGATCAAATTTGGTAGCTAATAGTGATTTTTGGATGAGGAAATATTATATGATTAGAAGTGATAATAATAAGTTAGTGATTAGAAGTTAAAAATCCAAGTATATGCGATTTAAGGACAAACGGCTTGGACCGACGGGTGTCGCGCGCTACCGATTGAACACACCACTTGATCCCTACTTTATTACCTTAATCTTCTTATTTTATTACAGCTAATTAACCCTCAAAATATCTCATACATCAGCCACAATTGTTGACTTTAAATACCAAGAGAGAGAAGGGAAAAAATGAATGGAATTGGTGGCGACAAGTGGCGGTATTTCATTGGATGGTTGACTAACTAATTTACACCATATTTATCACCAAAAACCAACCTATTTCCTCCATTATTTCTGCATATCAGCCGTGAGTTGAGGGTGGAAAAACAAGAGAAAAGGAAACTTCAATCAATCTTGGTTTGAGCTTGAATGAATGAAAACAAGAAAAACTAAACCGATTAATCATTAGTTTGGAAGCTTAAGGAGCTAAATTTTGCCAAGGGAAGTGAAGGATAACTCTTGACAGCTCTTATCTTGAGGTATAATGGCTGACTAACTTTTATTTTCCCTTAACCATGTTTGAGTTGTGTAGTAGCATGTAATTTTGCTTGTTATGCTTATATCAAGTGGATTTGGATGATTGGGGTTGATGTATTTAAGTCAGGGTTTGAATAATTTCCTTCTCATATTTGTTGTTTGAATGATATATGATGTATATAAGCATGTATAGGAGGTAGTAGGGGTGTTTCAAGTTCAATTTGTGAGGATTAGCACTTATATGCTTGGAATCCAGATTTCTGAAATTCTAGGTTCCAGTTCTGCCCGTTTCTGTTTGACAATGTTAGAGGCCGAATTGGCCTTGACACAAAACATGAAAGTTGTAGAGAATAATATTTTATGGTTTCCTACAAAATTTCAGCTCAATCAGAGGAACGTAGCCTGTAAAAAGACTGAAATACCCCTGCTACCCTGTATTTACCCGAAACTGATAATCAGCTTCTGTAATTGGTTGTTTCGACCGGGAATACTACTGATTTGGGTGTCAATGTCTTCTTAATAATTATAACCCTGTATCTTAGTTTTCAAATAGTTTTGGAATCACTTGAATTGAAGTTGTATGTGCTGAGATATGACTGAATGAATCAGGACTGCCACAGTAAACTTCGAACTGGAAAATCTGGGGTTTTTTTGGTAAATTTGACCTAGATACATTGTAAACTGGACTGAGTGGTCTTCACTAAAGTTTTAGCTCTCTGCCTTAGCTTCGAAACAGTATAAGTTTTACCTCAATCCGATAAGCGTAGCCTTGGTTGTGTCCGTTACGCAAAAACACATTAAATTTGTTTTTTGTTAAACTTCATTTCCGCACTTGTTATCAGCTTGATTTTTGTCCTTGTATTGTCTTGAGCCTATTGAGTGGCTATTTATGTTGTGTGTAATGTTGGGATTGCTTGAGGAAAATAATGAAGCCATAAATGGCTGAAAAATAGGTAAATACAAAGGGCGTGCTGCCCAAATTTTCGCTCCTGTTGGGATTTGAAAGGTTTGAATAATTAATCTTATGTTAATTTGGATGTACTCAAAGATTCAAGTACACAGTCCTGAAGCACAATAAAATTTTTTTTTGTCGGAGTAAGAAATGGACTTACATCATATCTAGTGAAAACTACTTAGTGATTGGAGTCTCTGAAATCAAAAGGATTAAGAATAATTGGAAAATGTTAAAAATAGAAGAAATATGATTTGTTTGAATTTTACATTTGAGTACCGAACAACCTAATATTAAGATGTTTTCTTAAACACTTCCATGGTGATTTGTGCATTGCTTTTGGATGTTTTTCCATGAGATTCAAAAATTACAGTTGTTTGGGATGGTAGTGGGGTAAGCTTCTATTTGAACTTGTATATTTTCGTTTGGCAAATACTATGACCGTTTTCCATCTTAAAACATGATACCTTTTCCGTTTGAACCTTCAAATGTTTATTTACTACTTCATACCAAAATATAGAGGTATGACTTAAGGTTTTCTCAGTCAAGACAATATTTCTGAGTCTATCTAGTTGGATTCCGACTTGCCTTTAGTTCAAGTGTTTCCATTGGAAAATTTTATAACCCTTTTGAGTTTGGTTTTACATTTGGTCTCTGAAACCCTAGTTATTTTTGTCCACGGGTCCAAATGTTCTCATTTCACTTTAAAGTCTTTTTATACGTTCTACTCATCAATTGTCGAGTTTCGTTGATTTCACCTAATTGTTTGTGCTAGATGAGCTGTAATATTCTTTCTCGTTTAATTTTAGGTTTTCTCGGTGATTAAGGATAATATCCGGTAGGATATTTTGCACGTTGTTTTGAGTACATAGGTGAGTGTTCCTTATTTGTTATATCTTCCTTGACTTCATGACTTGTTGTTATTGTTTGATAATGTGTTAAATGTTTCCAATGATTTCCAAAATGAATTTTCTAGGCGAGCGTGTGCTTTATCGTACTCGACCTAAATGAATGTGAAATTTTCAATGATTAAATGATTAAATGCTCGTTACGCATGAATGTAAGCCGTTTGACTGAATTGGGCCCTGCCCTTCGTCACCGATCGACTCGAGCTAGAAGCGGACTCGGTCGGGCAATATGGTGACCATGGGTGTGAACGTTTGGTATACTCGAGTATTACCTTATAGTCCGGCCAACGTCCGGATGGGGGAGAACGAACGAACGAACGAACGAGGGTTTTACTTACAAAAATGCAATTTTAAATGGTTGGAGGGATAGGGGAAATGACAGGCGAACGAACGAACGAACGAATCGCTCCATGTGAGCCGTATCCTTTTAATGAATGTTACTATCGCTTTCCATTGTAAATGTTTCTGGAATTATTGATACTCCATGTTTAATGTATTGAATTGATTGTTTGATTATCTGTTCGGAACCTCACTGAGCTTTTAGCTCACCCCTTTGGTTTTATTTTCCTTAACAGGGGACGGTGAGCAGGATGAGAGCATAGACTAGCCTAGTCTAGGTCTTTTGTTTCTTTTGTAATGGTTCTCGTCCTAGTGCTTGGCACGGGCTGGTTGTATGGTGAAGTCAGAACCTTTGTACATTTGATGGCTGTACTTTCTTTTGAGATAGCAATGTATATATAAGTTTCACTTAAGTTTTGGATTGTTGTATGTTATTCCTTTGGTTGTATTCCGGATTTGATTAAGGAACGACTGAGTCCCGGCGAGAGTTGGGCAGGCGGTCCGCCGAACCCTTTGGTACGCCTTAGGGGTAGGTGGGGCCGTCACAGGTGGCATCAGATCTCTGTAGTGTATCCAAGGCTTGAAGTTTAGGATGCCGGACTGTGGGAATTCGATTTGACTTTAAAGTTAAGCAATTGAGGGATAAAACCTAGAGCCTGTTTCGCGTGGTCTCTGCGCGGAGTGAGCATAAGCTATGAATTGTGAATGGTATAGGTCTTAAATTTTCTTGTGGTATCTGAGGACCATAGATAGGTATGTCGGGTAGGAATTTCGATTTGTAGATGGTTTACTATTGGGACTGGCCAGCTCGAGATGTGAACTATTTTATTTCGGATTCTCGTGCCCGAGTACTCTGGAGTTGAGGCGATGCTAGCTACTAGGTATTTGATACTTGTATTTTGGAACATGAACAGGCTTTGTTCGGTTAGAATGAGTATAAGAGGTTAACGGACATCTAGTGAATAGGAAGCGACGTGAGAGATCGGACGGGGGCTATGTTAACCAAGTGTGAAACGACTTGTCGTGTTATCTTCTTGTTTTGTCTTTGTACTGCTACCGTGTGTATTTGGCTTGTGGCATGATAATATTCACATGTATAGTACTTGTTGCATTTGATCTTGTCTACTTGATATGTTTCTTTGTGAATTTGATGTGGTAAATTTTGCCGTTCTAGTCAATTTCCTTTGTTACATACTAAATCATTTTTGAAAAAAAAAAAGGAATGGAGGGGAGACGTAGTCGTGGACGTGGAGCTAGTCGTGGCCGTGGGGCTAGGCAAGTTCAAGAACCGAGAGAAGAAAGAGAAACAGTGGCCGAGCAAGAATATGGATCGAGGGTTGAGGGTTGAGGCTGGAGATCAAATGGCCACAGCGATGCAACAAATGACAAATATCCTAAAACGACTGGTAGATCAACAAGGTCAAATGCCAGTGAATCAACCCCGGAATCCTGAGATCGAAGAGGATAAGGCTCTTGAGAGGTTTCAAAAGTTTCTATCTCCGAAATTTCAAGAAGGGCCTGATCCGGATATAGCTGAGAAGTGGTTGGAGGCAATGATTAATATCTTCGCGGCTTTGAATTACACGGAGCAAAGACAAGTAAATTTTGCTGTATTTCAATTCGAAGGACCAGCCTGCGCGTGGTGGAATGCAATTAAGGCCAAGTGAGAAAGAGAACAGACGGTATGGACATGGGCGAACTTTGTAAGGAAATTTAACGAAAAGTATCTCTCACCTTTGGTCCAAGAAAGGAGAGAGGACGAATTTATTGGGTTGCATCAGGGAACCCTGAGTGTGGCTGAATATGAGACCAAATTTACTAGACTGTCTAAATTCGCTTCCGAATTGGTGGTTACGGAGCGAAGGAGAATTAGACGATTTATACAATGACTAAATTTGGAAATCCAGGAGGCATTAGCGGCGGTTCAAGTTAATACGTTTACAGAGGCTCTTGAGAAGGCTCAAAGAATTGAGAATGCGAAAGCCTATGTAAAAGCCTTTCAAATGCGGAAAAGGGATACATCCAGCAGCGTATCTGAGGAATCCGGAGAAAAGATAATGCTCTCCAAAGTGTAAAAAGTGAACCATTCACCTCGCCCACCTTGGACATTTAGAGGATTAGATGAAAGGTCTATGAAAGGAAGTCAAATCGGATCAAAGGACATTTCTCGAGAAGGTCAAACAGTAGCTCCTCGATTGGCCTGTGGATACTGTGGAAAGGAAAATCACACTGATAATGATTGCTGGCGGAAAGGGGGAAAATGTTTGATTTGTGGGAGTAGCAATCATCAACTTAGCAATTGTCCGAAGAAACAGCCACGAGAGGGTTGTACCCAACGAGTGGAAGGAACCGAACCGAGAAAAACTAATGAAAGAGGAAACCGAACAAAAGTATCAGCACTGGTTTATACCGTAGATCAGCAACAAGTTCCGGGGGCCTCTGAGGCAACAGAAGGTAAAAATTTCGAGGACGAAATTTCTTTAAGGAGGAGAGAATGTGAGAACCCAAAAATAAAAAAAAATTTCACATTTTCTCAGCATCATTTTATTCCTTTGCCTACATTTTATACTCTCCTTGGAAATACTAAAATCTCTATGCATTTTTTTTACAAGCAAGTACAGTTTTAAATTCATTTTCCTAGTATGAGTTAGTGTACATTAAATTTGAAACGCATTATCGATGTGAGAACCCGTAAAATTCCTTATATGTTTCTTAAAAATAACCTCTTTTTTTTGGAAATTATTAATTTATAATAGCCCTACTACCCAATTACCCCACAATGAGTGCAAATGAACCTAGAAAGTAGGGTTTAACTTTTCGTTTTCAAGAAGAACGAATTAGGGTTTTCACGTTTTTTCGTAGTGTGCCTATTGGGTACCGAGTAAGGATCAAATTTGGTAGCTAATAGTGATTTTTGGATGAGGAAATATTATATGATTAGAAGTGATAATAATAAGTTAGTGATTAGAAGTTAAAAATCCAAGTATATGCGATTTAAGGACAAACGGCTTGGACCGACGGGTGTCGCGCGCTACCGATTGAACACACCACTTGATCCCTACTTTATTACCTTAATCTTCTTATTTTATTACAGCTAATTAACCCTCAAAATATCTCATACATCAGCCACAATTGTTGACTTTAAATACCAAGAGAGAGAAGGGAAAAAATGAATGGAATTGGTGGCGACAAGTGGCGGTATTTCATTGGATGGTTGACTAACTAATTTACACCATATTTATCACCAAAAACCAACCTATTTCCTCCATTATTTCTGCATATCAGCCGTGAGTTGAGGGAGGAAAAACAAGAGAAAAGGAAACTTCAATCAATCTTGGTTTGAGCTTGAATGAATGAAAACAAGAAAAACTAAATCGATTAATCATTAGTTTGGAAGCTTGGGAAGCTTAAGGAGCTAAATTTTGCCAAGGGAAGTGAAGGATAACTCTTGAAAGCTCTTGTCTTGAGGTATAATGGCTGACTAACTTTTCTTTTCCCTTAACCATGTTTGAGTTGTGTAGTAGCATGTAATTTTGCTTGTTATGCTTATATCAAGTGGATTTGGATGATTGGGGTTGATGTATTTAAGTCAGGGTTTGAATAATTTCCTTCTCATATTTGTTGTTTGAATGATATATGATGTATATAAGCATGTATAGGAGGTATTAGTGGTGTTTCAAGTTCAATTTGTGAGGATTAGCACTTATATGCTTGGAATCCAGATTTCTGAAATTCTAGGTTCCAGTTCTGCCCGTTTCTGTTTGACAATGTTATAGGCTGAATTGGCCTTAGCTCAAAACATTAAAGTTGTAGATAATAATATTTTATGGTTGCCTACAAAATTTCAACTCAATCGGAGTAACGTAACATGTAAAAAGACCGAAATACCCCTGCTACCCTGTATTTACCCGAAACTGATAATCAGCTTCTGTAATTGGTTGTTTCGACCGGGAATACTACTGATTTGGGTGTCGACATCTTCTTAATAATTATAGCCCTGTATCTTAGCTTTCAAATGGCTTTGGAATCACTTGAATTGAAGTTGTATGTGCTGAGATATGATTGAATGAATCAGGACTGCCACAGTAAACTTCGAACTGGAAAATCTGGGGTTGTTTTGGTAAATTTGACCTAGATACATTGTAAACTGGACAGAGTGGTCTTCACTAAAGTTGTAGCTCTCTGCCTTAGCTTCAAAACAGTATACGTTTCACCTCAATCTGATAAGCGTAGCCTTGGTTGTGTCCGTTACGCAAAAACACATTAAATCTGTCTTTTGTTAAACTTAATTTCCGCACTTGTTATTAGCTTGATTTTTGTCCTTGTATTGTCTTGAGCCTATTGAGTGGCTATTTATGTTGTGTGTAATGTTGGGATTGCTTGAGGAAAACAATGAAGCCATAAATGGCTGAAAAATAGGTAAATACAAAGGGCGTGCTGCCCAAATTTTCGCTCGAGAGCTAAGCTTCTATTTGAACTTGTATATTTTCGTTTGGCAAATACTATGACCGTTTTCCATCTTAAAACATGATACCTTTTCCGTTTGAACCTTCAAATGTTTATTTACTACTTCATACCAAAATATAGAGGTATGACTTAAGGTTTTCTCAGTCAAGACAATATTTCTGAGTCTATCTAGTTGGATTCCGACTTGCCTTTAGTTCAAGTGTTTCCATTGGAAAATTTTATAACCCTTTTGAGTTTGGTTTTACATTTGGTCTTTGAAACCCTAGTTATTTTTGTCCACGGGTCCAAATTTCCTCGTTTCACTTTAAAGTCTTTTTATACGTTCTACTCATCAATTGTCGAGTTTCGTTGATTTCACCTAATTGTTTGTGTTAGATGAACTGTAATATTCTTTCTCGTTTAATTTTAGGTTTTCTCGGTGACTAAGGATAATATCCGGGAGGATATTTTGCACGTTGTTTTGAGTACATAGGTGAGTGTTCCTTGTTTGTTATATCTTCCTTGACTTCATGACTTGTTGTTATTGTTTGATAATGTGTTAAATGTTTTCAATGATTTCCAAAATGAATTTTCTAGGCGAGCGTGTGCTTTATCGCACTCGACCTAAATGAATGTGAAATTTTCAATGATTAAATGATTAAATGCTCGTTGCGCATGAATGTAAGCCGTTTGGCTGAACTAGGCCCTGCCCTTCGTCACCGATCGACTCGAGCCAGAAGCGGACTCGGTCGGGCGATATGGTGACCCTGGGTGTGAACAATTGGTATACTCGAGTATTACCTTGTAGTCCGGCCAACGTCCGGATGGAGGAGAACGAACGAACGAACGAACGAGGGTTTTACTTACAAAAATGCAATTTTAAATGATTGGAGGGATAAGGGAAATAACAGGTGAACGAACGAACGAACGAATCGCTCCATGTGAGTCGTATCCTTTTAATGAATGTTACTATCGTTTTCCATTGTAAATGTTTCTTGAATTATTGATACTCCATGTTTAATGTATTGAATTGATTGTTTGATTATCTGTTCGGAACCTCACTGAGCTTTTAACTCACCCCTTTAGTTTTGTTTTCCTTTACAGGGGACGGCGAGCAGGATGAGAGCATAGACTAGCCTAGTCTAGGTCTTTTGTTTCTTTTGTAATGGTTCTCGCCCTAGTGCTTGGCACGAGCTGGTTGTATGGTGAAGTGAGAACCTTTGTACATTTGATGGCTGTACTTCCTTTTGAGATAGTAATGTATATATAAGTTTCGCTTAAGTTTTGGATTGTTGTATGTTATTCCTTTGGTTGTATTCCGGATTTGATTAAGGAACGACTGAGTCCCGGCGAGAGTTGGGCAGGCGGTCCGCCGAACCCTTTGGTACGCCTTAGGGGGAGGTGGGGCCGTCACAATGTTACCTATGGTACAAGGTATAGAGAAACTTCCTAGATCCTTCAATTTCGGTGGTAGCTTATTTTGTATAATTGCACTACACTCCTCAGTTAATGCTATTGTTTCGCAATCTTCCAACTTCCTTTTTCTAGTCATGATTTCCTTGAGAAATTTTGCATAAGACGGAATCTGCAAAATAGCATCGGCAAAAGGAATGTTAATATGCAATTGTTTGAAAAGTTTAACAAATTTTTCAAAATCTCTATCAAACTTATTCTGCTTTAATCTTTGTGGAAATGGAACCGCAGGAGGTATTGGAATGGTAGCGGAAGATGATGGTTGATTTTCTCTTGGTTTCTCCCGGCTATTTTCTTCCACTATCGCCTCTTGGTTCCTCTGCTTTTCTTCTTGTTTTCCATTCTCATCTTGCTCAACTTCCACCACTGGAGGTTCTTCTAATTGCTTACCACTATGAAGAGTAATGGCTTTGACATGCTCCTTAGGATTTACCTCAGTTTTGCTAGGTAATTCTCCTTGATTTCGATTATTCAAAGAACTAGCAATTTGACCAATTTGGACCTCTACATTCCTGTACATTGTAGTGAGTTGGTCCAATCTTCCTTCTACTCGCTCAAATCTGTCCGAAGTAACTTTTGCAAGTTTTTCCACTGCCATCTCCCAACCAGGTTTAGTTTCAGCTTGTTGTTGCCTTGATTGAAATCCTGGTGGATTGGCTGGGCTTGGTTGATTTCCTTGATCCTTCCATCCAAAGTTTGGATGATTTCTCCACCCCGGATTATAAGTATTCGAGTAGGGGTTATTTTGAGCATTACGATTGTAATTATTGACGAATTGTACCTGTTCAGAATCAACACACTCATTAGTATCATGTTCACCTCCACATACAGAACAACACGCTACATGTGCATTAGATGAACTTGGACCAACTCCACCTTGTCTACTTAGCAACTTCATCACATTATTCATTTGGGCACTCAACATATTGAGAATATCCATTTCTATCATACCTGCGTGACGTCTTGTATTACCTCTCTCATTGGCCCACTGGTAGTTATTTGCTGCCATTTCTTCTATCAAATTCTGAGCTTCTTGGGGTGACTTACCCATTAAAGCTCCACCTACAGCTACATCGATCATAGTTTTAGTTGAAAAAACTAAACCATTATAGAAGGTTTGTATGATTAACCACTCCGGCAGTCCATGATGTGGACATTTCCGAAGCAAATCTCTAAACCTTTCCCATGCCTCATATAATGATTCACCGTCCAATTGGCTAAAACTAGTGATATCCATTCTAAGCTTAGCAGTCTTACCTGGTGGAAAATACTTATTTAAGAATGCTCTTGATAAATCATCCCATCCGGTGAAAGTATTAGGAGCATGAGAGTGTAGCCAAAGTTTGGCATTATTTCTCAATGAAAATGGGAACAATCTTAGCCTTATAGCATCATCACTAACTCCATTCATTTTAATTGTATCACAAATTTCCAAGAATGTAGCTAAGTGTGTATTAGGATCTTCTACTGCATTACCTCCAAATTGAGACTGTTGAACCATTTGGATAAGTGATGGTTTAATCTCAAAATTGTTTGCATTTACCGAAGGCCTTGCTATGCTCGTTTGAGATCCTTGTGTTCTCGGTAGAGCAAAATCTCGTAGAACTCGCCTATTTTCTTCGTTTTCTGCCATTTCTTCTTCAAATGGAAGCTCTATTAAGATTTCCTCTATTGGTTGCCAAATCTCTTGTTCCTCTTGTTGTGGTGTGTTCCTCCTTTGTCTATGTAGTGTCCTCTCAATTTCTGGATCGAAAAGTGCAACTTCTCGAGACGCCCGGTGCATACACTACAAATAGAAATAAGAGATATTATACAACTTCGATTGTCAAAATTTAATTACAATGTAGGATTAAATATAATCAGCTCAACTAAAAAAATAACGCTGTCTAAATTAATAAAGATGATTAGGCTCTAATATTGCCGCTCCCCGGCAACGGCGCCTAAAACTTGACAGGATTTTTATATCAATGCAAGTTTAAATCCGATTTTTATACCCGTTAGCTGCAAGTATACAGGCCAAAACTGTAATGTAGGGTATGTATCGGGTCGATCCCACGAGGAGCAATTGAAACAAGTACTAGACCCTTATTTTTCTCTATTATTTAGACTTACAATAAATTTGAGCAGAGAAAGTTTATTGCTATATTCTACAAATCTGATCTGCAAATCTAGTTTAACAAATGCTAAATGCAAATGAAGAATTCTTACTCAAGAAAGACTCTAGGGATGTAGATTCCACTTATGGCATAAACAACACAAATGAATGGATTTACCTCTTGTTATTAGCCTTGTTTAACCAGAGATTCATTTCCAAATTTACCAAGTCTCATTCTCATGATGAAATGACCTAGAGTAGTAAAGTTTTCCCTATTTTCATGGTGAAATACTACTGCTACTCTATTTTCTTTCATGAAATGCTAAGTAATCCACTTAAGTGTATCTCTATTTTTATGAACATACAACTTAAGCTCTACTCATGTGTTTCCATTGTTATTACCAATTCTTACTGAATAATAACAACTATAAACATGCTATTGGTGATCAATCAATAACAAGTAATCACAGCTACACAAGTAGGCAAGTTAATACAAGATATAACAAGTGTAAATCACATTCAATTAGTATTATTTAGCCATAAGTTTCATCTACTCCCTAGATTAAGGAGTTTAGCTACTCATGAATGATTTAACAATCAAACTCACAAGTTTATTAATGCAAAACATCATGAAGTACAAGTATAAAAAAGATAAAAGAAAGCTTAGCCAATTGATGGTGAAGCTCTCCAATTCCTGCTATGCTCTTGCACAATATGATTACAAGCGAAAACTCCAAATGCTTCTCCAAGAACTCTTAGCTAGAGAGAAACTAGTTACAAGAAGGAAAACTAGCTACGTATATGATATTTTTCTTCTCCCCTTGTGTCTCTGCATAAAAGGTGGTAGAAAGTCTATTCCTCTCACTTCATAATTTCCTCCACTCAGATTTTGTAAAAAGAAGTCAAAGATATGATGTTTTCTTTTGTCTACAATTCATTTGGTCTTCTCTTTTATTGCAGAAGCATGTGCCACCGATTTCTGTCCCTCAAAATAGCTGGAAAAGTTTTAAGAAAGGTAAAGTAAAACGGCTGTGCCACTTGCTGAAGAGAGAGACAAATCCGAGCCTCGGATCCGAGGGGTGAAAATTGATCCGAGCTCGGATCTTCAGGATCTGAGGACTTTCCATAATGGATCCGAGGTTGGATCCTCTGACCTCGGATACAATCCTCCAGAAGTACAGACGAGGGATCGGATCCATCTTTGCTCTCACGGATCCGAGCTCGGATCCGTGCCATTAAATTTCCAGTTTTTTCACTTCTTTCCTTTTTCCTTCATTTTTGCTCCTAATTTCTTGTGTACTTTATCCTTTGAACAATCCTTACATTCCCTTCATCTTGTGCATGAATTTCATACATCGATATCCTTCACAATTTCACAAAATTAACACATTAATCCACTCATTTATCAAGTTTTGAACACTTAAACAATTTTTAAGCAATTATCACCAAAAGAGTTCAAATGTGGCTTTAATCTTCTCAAAACATACCAAAAATTCATTCCAAACTTGTACAAAATATACGTTAAATATTCACTTATCACTACTATTGCAAATTGGATACAGACTGTAACTTGATGAGTTGAAGAGAGGCAGAATGTGCCTAGTGACCATAGGCTGCAGCTCCATGCAAGATTAATTTATAGAGGAAAAAATATTGCAAATGACAGCCCTGTCACCGTAGTTTCCTTTTGATGCTCTATTGGCCTCTAAAATTTCTAAAATGCTCCGGGGATTAATCAATCGAAGATTAGACAGTTGAACATTCTCACAAGGTTTCCCCAAAAATCCTTGCACCAGTGGTGGAGCTAGGAATTAACTTTGGGGGGCGAGTCTAAAGCAATGAAAGTAAAATATATTTACAAAAAAAAATAATGTGAACATATATACCACAAGATTAGAAACAACCTTATATAGAATGAAAATTACGTATACGCTTCACATATACAAAAATATCATCATATTTACAAATCTATTTGACTGTGTGGGAATTGAAGTTCGGAGTTGAGAGTTGAGGCTTTTCTGTAAGAAGGAAATAAGAGGTGAATTGATTCAAAATGGCAATTGTGAAGTTCAGGAAATAGTATGTAAGTTATTTGGACCAAGTCTATTATTCTCCGTTAAGAAAATAGTGGCAATTCTCTGTTATTTGGACCAAATCCAAATAACAGAGAACATTATTGTTTGGGCCCTTGGGGGAGGGGGCAAAGTGAATTTTTTGATCAATTTTTGGGGGGGCAAAACATAACAATAAAAATTTTTTACTTAGAATTTTTTTTTAACAATTGGAAGGGGACGGTTGCCCCCCCTGGCCCCCCTTCCCTCTGCCCCTGCCTCGCACTATACGGATTATCGGCAAATGCCAACATAAGTTGTTTCAATTGGTAAGGACGGTCACTTCCTTACAAAGAGTTGCGTGTTCAAATTTTACTATCGATGTGAGAGTTATGTTGGTGGGTGATCTATAAAATTCTTGTAAACAACCTATGGTCAGTCCTAAGGGTATGTCCTGATCGTGATGATGGTCGAAATCAAACTGAGCGTCCAAACGTTTTTCTTAAAAAAAAATAATGGCAAGCATGCGCAATTGCACTTGTCATCAAGTATTTGGTACAAGCTTTGAAGGACTTATATTTACTTTTACCTGATCACCTGAGTGCATTTAGTGCAATGAATATGGTTTAGTTCTTGACATATGTAATTGCGAAAGAGAAGGGTCAAACCGTCGAAGTCAATTGAATGTCCTTGTGAAACTACTCATATGGGAGATTTAGCGGTAGGATTTCGTCCCTGAATCAATGATGACCAAACCTGAAGTAAGTGCTGACGAACAAAATGTTGAGTTTTTTTTCTTAAAAAAAAAATCATAAACTTAGTACTAAATATTAAATAATGTGCTAGAATCTCTTCATTTGCTCCGATACCATGAGAAAAAAATGAAAATGGCAACAGGAGTATTTGAATTGTTTTATATCTGAAATAATTACTGTAGTAATTTGTGTGATGTGATGTATTAAGATAAAAAAGCAGTTGAGAATATAAAAAAATGAATTCCTTTTTTTATATATATATTGATCATGTACTGATAGAAGAAGCCTGTATTCATTGGCATTTAGGTACAACGAATCCAAACAATACAATCAATACAATTAATATAATTGATAAGTACAGTAAATCTAGACACTACAATTTAGAAACTAGTCAAGGAACGGAGCCAATCAAGAGATTCATTAATTTTTTTTTTTCACAAACTATGAATGAGGGTGAATTTAGCCATAAATCTCTCATTTTTTAGAGTCTCTATTTTTTTTTTCAATTTCTTGCTCATTAATTTTTCAGGGCAGGTAATGTTTTGAGCTAACTTATGTGCATTTTGGATTAATTCAACTTCCAAGTTCCAACCCTTAAATATTCATCCTAACGAAATAAGTAAAGATGGCAGAAGTTCGCTAAATCCTAGGATAGATGTAGATACAAAGTCTGTTAAATTGTTTAAAATTCGACTTGGTAAGCTTGTCCAATTAGTGCTAAACCCTTAGGGCATGTTAAAATAATTTTACAAGGCACTGTGAAGTGTGCACTAAACAAGCCTATCATACTTGCACAAAACTCCTAACCGAGAATTCTTGTATGCACCATGGCTTGTCCTAACCTATGGACAATGTGATTTTTGAAAGCTAGATCCTCAAATGATGATACATAGTTAATTTTTAATGACATATATACCAACCCCGTAAAGGATTCATTCGGGATAAACTTCTTCCCAACTTTCAGGTGTGTCTTTCTAATTTATTGTTCCACTCAGGAATTTGCTACTAGACATGTAGATGGGTTGGACATTATTCAGATTTAACTCAAATCCACCATATTTATTTTGGGTTTGGACTTAATTTTTTAAATTCAAATCCAAATCCTGTAAAAGAATCACGATTTTTGGTAGAATTTGATATTGTATGATCCATATTTAAATCTAGACCCAAATTTAAAACCTACCCAAACCCATATGTATATATTAAAATGAATTTCCAGGATCAGTTCACAAATTTCATATTGAAATAGATTGTGTTTTTGAAAAAAAATTTCCAAAATTTTTGAGCTTAAAAGCTCGATCTTATTGCGAATACTTAAGCTTGATAATGCTCAATTTGTACTTGAGCCTTATTGAGTCGAGTTCAAACTTAATGCTCAATCTTATTGCTTTTGTTGTACAGACTTCCAATCCGAATCGTTGGACCATATTTTCTCGGAGGGTGGTCTAGCACGATTTCTTTGGACATTCTTTGGCAATGTTGCCGGGGTGGCATACCGAGGGACAGGGGTATGTGCAAGGTTGGCGGGTTGGTGGTGTTTGTCGACACGTCACTCACGGGTGGAGTCATTCCATACGGTGCTGCCTAGTATCATCTGCTGGAATATTTGGCTGGTAAGGAATTTAGCACACTTTGAAGGGCATTTCCTACGCAGGCTGACTATTTGTGATCGTATCCTGGCGGATTTAGTTGGGCTAGTTGGGGAGGGAGTTGTAGGAGACATGGGGGGGAATATCTCCTGGCATGCTTTTTACTCTTCTATTTCTGGGTAGAGGCCTTGATACTCACATCGGGTACTCCGTTGGGAATTACCGGTGACGGGGACATGCAAGTTAAATACAGATGGATGTTCATTAGGTAATCCGGGACCTAGTGGAGGGGGCGGTGTCCTTAGGGACTCCTCTGGCAATCTGGTCTTTGGCTTTTCCATTTCCCTCAGGGAGATGACAAGATTGCAAGCTGAGACCAAGGCATTGTTATATGGGATTCAACAATGCCTGGTGCGGGGGGCCACCAGGGTACAGGTGGAGGTGGACTTGCTATTGTTAGTCAACGTTCTTTGTGGCAAATCCAGGTATCCATGAAGAATTCGTTCTGATATAGAGACAATCCATTCAATTTTGGGATTGGATTGGATCGTGGTCATTGTTTTCGAGAGACAAACCAGGTGGCAGATGTTTTATCTAAATGGGGGGTATGGGGAACGTCAAGTGTCGTGTACTCTTCCCTTTCGGAGTTGCCACGACCCGCCATGGGGTTGGACAAAGAAGGTTGTCCTGTAATACGCATTAGGGTTGTGCGCAATTGATTGCCTTTGGGAGAAGATTGAATGATGATCTTCAAGGATCATCATTCAGATTGACTGGAAGAGCTGAAGTTGAAAACTGAGTTTAATCTTAGTTTCACATCTTAAATGCTTAAAATTTTCTCTTTGATGTAAATTGGTTGTTAAATTGTGGGTTGATGGCAGGGAGTTTCGTCCCTTTATAAGGGGAAACTTTGCCGAAATTTTTATAAAATAATAAATAATCTGGAACCAAAAAAAAAATAGGACTAAGAGAAAACAAGAGGAACAAACTAATATCTTCAAATCATTTACACTATTACATCCCTTCTTTCTTCGAGTATGCTCCACTAGAAAAAATCGATTCAGATTAATATCCTACCCCTATTTTTTTCTATACTTTTTCCACTAATTGCCCTATTGTGGATATAACAAAATGGTCGATCATAGTAGAATATAATAAGATGTTTCCACCACTTGTAAAACCTACCAAAGAAATCCATATTCTAAATTTCAAATTTTTACCCACTAAGCATTTCATCATTCTAAAAGAAAAAATTACTAGGCATTTCATCATACGTAGGGGGTGACGACCCCACCTTCTCTTAGGCCATACCCTAAAAGTTAGCGGATCGCCTGCCTGGCTCTCGCTAGGACTCACTCACTCACTTTAACTTCAGAGATAACATTACCATTGGACAACTGAACATTTACTCTTAAGTACATCTCCAATCAGTTTGAAACATAAATTTGTCCAATAAAAGAAACAAAATACCTGTTCTAAATATCCAATCTTAATATCACACCAACTCAAACAAAAATTCAACCGTCTCAAAATTCAAAAGAGACCATGACTTCACTATATACACAGAATAACAGATCTTCACAAAATAACTTTCTAGTTCAATCCAATCACTCTTCAATCTCCGACTCCTGTAAGGAAAACAAAGTTAAAAGGGTGAACTTACGCCCGTGAGGTTTCCATGCAAGCAACAATCAATAAGCACTTAAATCAGTACAATTAAGCAAGTAGTGCACATTTCACTGTACAATCACTTTTAAAAGGATACGGTGCTCGCATTAGAGCCACTTCAATGTCATTCAGCATTCATTTCAGTGTCAAGAGACACTCATTTCACTATCATTGTACATTCATTTCAATATCATTGCACATTTATTTCAATATCACTGTACTTTCTCCCAATTCACCTCCTTATGTCCTCCAAAACAATAAACAATCCCCTACATTCAGTAATCAGTGCAATGATCTCCCAACCTCGTGGTAATACTCGAGTATACCGAAACATTTACCCAAATCTACTGTCCTACCCGACCAAACCCTTTGCTGGCTCGAATAGTCCGTTGAACAGAGGGTTTTGGGGCCCAGTTCAGCCAATGCAGCGAGGCACACATACGGTTTACAGTCATGCACACTTACAGTAATATTCAGTCAATTATCGACCTTCAAGCCCAACTAAGCCGAGTGTGATAAAATACACTCCCGACTTAGAAGGCGAGGGACAATTGAGATACATTTTACACTGAATCATTTAGTAATAGTTCATAATAAGCACATTTGTCACATAATTTCACTTAGGTACACATAAGCAGTTTAACACATAAATTCGGAAAACACTCACCAATTCTCCAAGTAAATTACTCTTGAACCTCGGGTTTGTTTCCTGGCTCACAGCTACTTCCTGAGCAAATTAATAATTTCAACGGTAAATTTATAATTCGTAAGTGATCACTTATCATTCTTACTTTATTATTTAAACTATTAAAATCAAGTTTGACCTTAATATATAAATTTAACATTCTTAATATTCATTTATACTTTTATTTTCAGAACTTATTAACTTTATCATTTTCAAACCATGAAACATACCTATCTTCAAGTTTAACTTGTATACTCATTCAATCCAATATACTTTCTCAATCCAATATTAATTATGGCTTATAGATACTCCACTCCCTTTTTAAACTAACTAAACTTTAAGTTATTTGTAGATTAACTTAGTCCACAACCTTCACCTCTCACAATTTATAGTCTTTGAATTACCAAGAAAGCCAATTTTAAGCGATTAGAAGTCATTTCATGAATACGGCCATAACAAATTACTTTAGAGTTTCTAAAATATCAAATAAGTTTTAACTCATTGCCATACAACCTATCTACATAAATTCAGCAACAAAACTTCAAGTTTTCATCCAATAACTTCATTTTTCACTTGATTAAATCACCAACTACTTAACTTATATTTAATCTAACATGAATTAGGAAAAGAAACATTTAATTGTAACCAATGTTTTGTGCAAACTATGCACACAAATCAGTCTTAACTATCACAGCTTTTAAGCAATCCCTTAGCTATGTATATATCAGTCCAATGTTTGCCGTTTCACTCAAGTTCCACCTTCCAAGTTTTTATATCCCAACTAGATGTGTTAACCACGTTCATTAAACTACAAATGAGCCTTGTACAGAACACAAAAGATTGTGCAGCTCACTTGGAGGAAAAGAAAAACTGATCAGTCCATTTTTCTCTCTCTCGGCTGTAAAATAATGAACTACATAGTTCAAAGCTTTTCCCCCTAACCCATTCAGTTTACTCCCAAGTCATGAGCTAAAACAACAACTAAACGACAGAGCACCTTCAATATCAGGTAATGAAGTTCACCGAATTGAAATTGGAAAGGAAAAAAAAATTGTTCTTACACATTTTCTCTTCCTCTCGGCTATCCTTCTCTCTCGCAACAGATTTCTTCACTTTTGTTCGTTAAAAACCACATGCAAGAGTTGGTTACTAAACTACGGAGTATCTGTTAGGGTGGTTATCTAAATCTAACCACTGGTGAAAACCATCACCTTTAAACCCAAGATCTGTATGGCGATTATTAAGAAATAAATTAACTGTAAAATAGCGGAAGCGTACCTGAATCCATATTGATAAACTTGATACTTGAATCCCTAGAGATTTGGGGTGGCCTTCCAGGTCAACAGGTATTCACCGATCCTTTGAGAGAGGCCTTTAGTTTCTCTCTGGTATCTTTCCTGACGATGGGATATCAGGGAAGAGGTGTTTTGTGGTATTAGGAAATACGACAACTAAAACGATACCTGTGACTTGGGGACCATAACCCTATTTATAGGTAACATTCCTGTTACCTTTTGGAGCCCTATTTCAGCCCATCATTGAAATAGGAGCCCATAAGTTTCTACACATTAAAGGGCCCACATCCTATTAGATACATTAAACCCAAACTATATTTGATCACTTTAATTGGGTTTAACCTTAATTGACAGTTTGCAATACATAATTATTCACATATAAGTCCAATGTTGGATTAAGGTTCCAACAATCTCCCACTTGGACTATATGTGTAACCTTATAATTATGTTTTGCAATTAACCGTATGAGCTCAACTTTACTGTCACTATCACAATGTATCTGTAACCAATTCGGTCCATCAATTACACAAATATAGGATCAAAGCGGCCTTTGTTACAATTTTGTAACTCGACCCATCAATGGTCACATATATCAATGCAATTGAATGACATGAATCATGATATGGATGTGTAGCATGGAAATTTCATGTAATGTGATCAAAACATGCATATTTTCAACTGGTCCACCTTAAATTTTATGAGATCAAACCATACCAAAGTTAGAGTGTAAATAAATCTAAACTTTATTTATGCATAAAATATTCTTAAATCCTTAATAACTGAAAAATATCATAAGAGCATTCAAAATAACAAAACTCCCACTAAAACTGTACATCATTTAATAACACGACACCCATATGAGCAGTATGCTCATGAAACAATTTGGGTGGCAATCCCTTCGTAAGCGGATCCGCAACCATGGAGTTTGTCCCGATGTGCTCTATCGATAACTGTCCATTCTGCACTCTTTCTTTAACAGCCAGGAACTTGATATCTATATATTTAGATTTGGTCGAACTCCTGTTGTTATTGGAATATAAGACTGCTGACTTATTGTCACAGAATAATTTGAGTGGTCTTTCAATGCCATCCACTACACGTAATCCTGTGACGAAATTTCGCAGCCAAATTCCTTGGTTGGATGCCTCATAACAAGCTATAAATTCTGCAGCCATAGTGGAAGATGCTATGAGGGACTGTTTAGCACTCTTACAGGATATGACTGTTTAGCACTCTTACAGGATATGGCACATCCAGCCAACAAGTAGACATAGCCTGACGTTGACTTCATAGTATCTTTGCATCCAGCATAATCGGAATCAGTATACCCAATGATCTCTAACTCATCTGACTTCCGATACGTGAGCATGTAGTCCTTTGTTTTCTGTAGATATCGTAAGACCCGTTTGGTTGTTTTCCAATGATCTAATCCAGGATTACTCAAATACCTACCCAACATTCCAGTAATGTACGTAATATCCGGACGCGTACATACTTGAGCATACATTAGACTCCCTACTGCTGATGCATAAGAAATCTTTTGCATCTCTTTTTTCTCAAAAGCATTCTTGGGATACTGTTCAAGACTAAATTTGTCTCCTTTAACCACATGAGTGTCACCTGATTTACAATTTTGCATGCCATACCTTTTGAGAATCTTTTCGATATAACCCTTTTGTGATAGTCCTAAAATACCCTGAGATCGATCTCGATATATTTGTATACCTTACACAAAAGATGCATCGCCAAGATCTTTCATCTCAAAATTCTTAGTCAGAAATTTCTTGGTTTCATGCAATAGACCCATATCGTTGCTGGCAAGCAAAATGTCATCAACATACAATACCAGAAAAATATACTTGCTCCCACAGAACTTATGGTATATGCAATTATCTACTAAATTCATCTCAAAATCAAATGAGATGATCACTTGATGAAATTTGAAATACCATTGTCGAGACGCTTGTTTGAGCCCATAGATGGATTTTTTAAGTTTGCAAACCATATTCTTTGGATCTCCTGACACAAAGTTTTCTGGTTGCACCATATAAATCGTCTCATCAATTTACCATTGAGAAACGCTGTCTTTACATCCATCTGATGTAACTCAAGATCGAAATGCGCCGTTAGTGCCATGATAATTCTAAAAGAGTCCTTTGAAGAGACTGGAGAGAAAGTTTCTTTATAGTCGATACCTTCTTTTTGTGTAAATCCCTTAGCGACAAGACGAGCTTTGTATCTTTCCACATTGCCTTTCGAATCCTTTTTGATTTTAAATATCCATTTACAACCAATAGGTTTCGCACCTTCTGGCAATGGGACAAGATCCCAAACATCATTGTCATTCATGGATTTAATCTACTCATTCATGGCATCGATCCACTTTTGAAAATTTGAACTTTCCATGGCTTGACGGAAGTTGATTGGATCATCTTCCATCAATCCAATGTCATCCTCATGTTCTTGGAGAAAAATAATGTAATCATCTGGCACTGCACTTCTCCTTTCTCTAGTGGATCTTCTTAATGGCACTGGTTCTTGGAGAGGAAGAGTTTGTTCTTCTATAACAGTTTATTTTTCGACATTGTCTTGATTTGTTATGTCATGATCTTGTTCAGGAATAGGATCCAAAACAAGATCAATGACACCTGTGGGAATATTAATATATTCCTCTTTAAAGACAATGTCCCTTACTGTATTTTCTCCTCCAAACTCAACATCCTCAAAGAACCGAGCATTTCCTGTCTTAAAAATTGATTTGGCTGTGGGATCATAAAACTTGTAACCTCTGGATCTTTCAGAGTATCCAATAAAATAACAACTAATCGTTCTTGAGTCCAGTTTCTTTTCATTAGGCCTGTAAGGCCTTGCCTCAGCTGGACACCCCCAAACATACATATGCTTTAAACTGGGTTTTTTCCCTGTCCAAAGCTCATAAGGGGTTTTGATAGTTGCTTTAGTTGGAACTCTATTAAGGATATATGCTGCAGTCTTAAGTGTTTCACCCCAGAGTGACTCTGGTAAGGTAGAATGACATATCATACTCCTTACCATATCTTTAAGCGTTCTATTTCGTCTTTCAGCTACACCATTCATAGTGGATGAACCCGGCATAGTGTACTGTGGGACGATACCGCATTCCTCTAGGTATTTAGCAAATGGTCCTGGACGTTGTTCACCTGAACCGTCATATCTACCATAGTACTCACCACCACGGTCAGATCTGACGCTTTTGATTCTTTTGTTGAGTTGATTCTCAACTTCAGCCTTAAAATTTTTGAACACGTCCAGTGACTGTGACTTCTCAGAAATGAGATATATGTAGCCATATCTTGAAAAATCGTCTATGAACGTTATAAAATATTGTTGACCATTCCAAGCAGATGTAGAAAATGGCCCACAAATATCCGTATGTATAAGTTCTAAGACGTCTGAAGACCTATTGGCTTCAAATCTCCTTTGATTGGTTTGTTTCCCCTTTATACAGTTAATACAATCATTAAAATCTGTAAAATTCAAGGGGTCGAGAATTTCATTTGACACAAGCCTTTCCATTCTCCGTTTGGAGATATGTCCCAATCTCTTGTGCCATAATGCAGCTGAATTCTCATTGGCTAATTTTCTTTTAACTCCTCTAGTACTCAAATGCAGAGATTCATTAAATGAGGTAATCGTATCAATTAAATATAGATTATCGTAATGCATTAAAGAACCAGAACCAACCAATTTTGAATCATGAAACAATTCAAATTTTTCATTTGCAAATGAACAAAAATAACCAAATTTGTCCAAAGCAGAAGTAGAAATTAAATTCCGTCTAAAAAACGGTACAACAAATGTCTCATAGAGATCCAAATAAAATCCGGTTTTTAACAATAATCTAAAAACTCCAATTGCCTCAACTTGAACTGTTTTGCCATCGCCCACGTAGATATATCTTTCATTATCATTAGGCTTTCGGCAATTCAGGCAACCCTGCATAGACACACTGATGTGAGTTATTGCACCAGAATCTAACCACCATGTGTGTCTAGGTACCGAAGTCAAATTAACCTCAGAACAAACCAAATTAAGAAGCATACCTTTCTTAGCACGCCAAGCGTGATAGTTGGTGCAATGCTTCTTTTGATGTCCTTCAACTCCACAGAAGAAACAACTATTCTTTCCCTGATCATTTGATTTCTTTTGTTGTTTCTTTTGTGGCGCTGTACCTGCAGCTCCTTTTTCCTTCTTTCTTTTAAGTCCCTTACTTTTATTATTAGCGGTTGACACCAGATGGGCACTTTCTGTCTGCTCTTGTTTCAACATTTCCTCTTCCTCTACACAGTGTGAGATGAGTTCATTTAGAGACCAAGTCTCCTTTTGACAGTTATAACTCACCTTAAACTGGCTAAACTGTGTAGGAAGAGATATTAAAATCAAATGCACTAGTAACTCTTCAGAGAGTTTCAACTTAAGTGCATTTAATTTCGAAGCAAGATGAGACATTTCCATGATGTACTCTCTGATATTGCCTTTACCACTATATTTCATTGAAACTAGGCGTGTCAAGAGCGTACTAATTTCAGCCTTTTCGTTCTTGACAAACCTTTTTTCAATGTCCTGAAGGAACTCTTTAGCGGTTACAGTTGTTTCTGACATTGTTCCTCTGAATGCTTCTGGAACGGCCTTTTTAATGATCATCAGACACAAATGATTTGATCTCTCCCACCTCTCATTATTTTTCTTTTCATCAGAGGTACTCTGGTCTGTAAAAGGTGGGGGAGAATCAATCCTTAACGCAAGGTCGAGATCCATTACTCCAAATACTATCAAGAGATTTTCTTTCCAGGACTTGAAGTTTGTGCCATTCAGCATAGGAATATTATTGATGTTGGAAGTAATATTTGTAAGATCATTTGCAACTGAACAGAAAACATAATATAATTAAAATAATACTCACATAAACCAAAATAATAATAAATTTAAATAATGGTAACCCCATCTCAAGATACCGATATTCCATTAATATTTTATCTTTGGACAAAAAATTAATTTCTAAGTGATATCTTGGCGCAGTAATAAATACTGATAATAATAACATGTCTAAAAATAAATTTTCCTTTGGGCCAATTTATAATTCACATGTAAAAAACCGAATAATTATCACATGTTTATTACCACAAGTGCACATGTAATTTCATTAAATATTGACCTTCCTTTGGGCTGATCAATATTCATAAAATTACTAGTACTTAACTAATTATATTTTAAAATAAATTAATTTCCATAATAGAGGTCACTTTGGTGGCATATTATTTCAATTAATTTATTCCAAAATATATATAATCATACCAATATTCAAATTTAAAATTATCCAAATTGAACAAAAAAAATTTTTGATCAAAGTCAACTTTGGTCAAAACATGGTCAAATCAATCAAATTAAATCATGACCTATTGGACCAAATGTCCATATCCATAATTTGACCCAAAATTAACATTCAAGCCCAAAAATTTTCTTGAAATCCATAAATACTTTATAAAAACTACATATTTAATGGGCCACACATATGAATTTTATAGGGCTTAAATGTCCTATTTAACTTTATTAGGGTTCACTAAATTAAAGAAAACCCTAATATCCTTAACATAAATATATGCATATTTATTCTTGTATAAGAAAACAAGCCAAAATAAAATACTAATAACGGTTGAACCAAACATGGCAAGTTGTATACCCAAAATTTTAGACATAAACCATATAAATAATGACCCTGCTACCACCGAAAGTCAAAGTACGGAAGCACCTTGATTCGAGCCGCGGAAGCCAACAAGACCCATGAATTAAAAATTGTTAACATGAAACAAAAATTAACTTGTCTAACATGGTGGGTTCCACAGACATTCTATATAGCCAAATCTATGCATTAATAGCATGTATAAAGACACGAAACCTGGATTCAAAGGTTAACAATTGACCGAAGACCAAAAGCATCATGGTCCTGACCATGAATCCCCCCCCCCTTTTTTTTTTTGAGTCAGAGGCCGAAAAGACAAGGCATGCAATTATAAAGCCATCAGCAACCAAGGCTTGCAAATTACTAAATCAACCGTGCAAATTTACTATGACCGAATTTACACAGCAAATTACCAAGACTTGCAAAAAGTAAAAGGCAAAGCCAGAACATGAAATCCGAAACACTTAGCCGTACAAAAAAAAAAACTATGAATTACCAAAAAAAAAAATATTCCTAATAATCAACCATATGGGCTCTGATACCACTTGTTAGGGTGGTTATCTAAATCTAACCACTGGTGAAAACCATCACCTTTAAACCCAAGATCTGTATGGCGATTATTAAGAAATAAATTAACTGTAAAATAGCGGAAGCGTACTTGAATCCATATTGATAAACTTGATACTTGAATCCCTAGAGATTTGGGGTGGCCTTCCAGGTCAACAGGTATTCACCGATCCTTTGAGAGAGACCTTTAGTTTCTCTCTGGTATCTTTCCTGACGATGGGATATCAGAGAAGAGGTGTTTTGTGGTATTAGGAAATACGACAACTAAAACGATACCTGTGACTTGGGGACCATAACCCTATTTATAGGTAACATTCCTGTTACCTTTTGGAGCCCTATTTCAGCCCATCATTGAAATAGGAGCCCATAAGTTTCTACACATTAAAGGGCCCACATCCTATTAGATACATTAAATCCAAACTATATTTGATCACTTTAATTGGGTTTAACCTTAATTGACAGTTTGCAATACATAATTATTCACATATAAGTCCAATGTTGGATTAAGGATCTAACAGTATCCTCAGCAAACACACAAGATGGCAGCCAAGGAAAATCAGAACAACACTGGTCCTGCTCTCAACTCCCTCTCTCGGCATTTGTTTTTCCAGAATTATAGCAGCAATTTTAACACAATTTTTCTCTCTAATAATCTCTTCAGTTCATGCTCAAATCTTTCATGCATGTTCAGACCAAGCTCTTATACATCATATATTACAGTTTAACATAGATAATCAAGACCAAAAATCATGAAAACAGCTAGGAATCTGTCCATTTTCTCTCTCGGATAGCCTGGAAAATTTTGCAGCAGAAAACTTCCCTCGGTTTCAATCCAAAATCCAACGTTTCCCCAAGTTTTCTTCAACTAAACCTCCCAAACATCAAAGACCCACGTATCACATGCAAAATCTACCATTAGTTTCCATTTTTTTTCAATAACAACAGGCTGCAACTCAGCCTGCAAGCTCTCGGTTTCCAACTTCAGTCCAGCTTCTATTTTTCTTCTTTAACAGATTTTTCCTTCGGTTAAAACTCGTTATTCCCTTGCTAAAACTAACATGCATTCAATCTACTCTCTGATATCTAGTAAATAAAAGGTGATTACAGAATTTCTTTACCTGTTTTCCCCTTAAAGCTCAGCAAAAAGCAGACTGTTCCTATGCTTAGCTTCCGGTTCCTCAACTGCAACTACTTCCTTCCTTCCTCTCCCTGATAACTGATCAGGGATGCACTAGCAACGTTTCCTCCTTCAATCACCCCCTTAGCTCTCGGTTTGGAACAGTGGAAGGAGAAAGAAATGGTGAAGCTCTCAGTTTTCTCTGGGATGCTACTGACCAGAACAGAAATGTAAAACTCTCTCACGGTTTGCAACTTCCTATCACTCTCTCTCGGTCGATAATAACTAAGCAACAGATGACACTACTTTTCATCAGTCGGTGGGGAACAAACTCTAAACTCTCCACTCAGTTTTGTTGCTATCATCAGACAATCCACAGCTTTCTCACTCGGCTCTTACATTGTTCAGACTACTAGCTGGTCGCATGGTATTTTGGCTGAAGTCCTAAGGTCAATTCAGTCATTTAGTTGTAGTTTAATTGTTTTCAAGGCCTGAAATCTTATAATCTCATGTATGAGTTCCTAGCTTTTGTTATATATATATATTTACATCACTCCAAAAATCACCTGTGAGCTCCCGTGCACAATTAGCATGATAGTCTGACACTTTAAAAAAAATATATTTGCTACTGTATTGATTAGGTACGGTAGCTATAGTTTTGTACCAAAAGAATGTCAAAACTACATTTGACGGACAATTTTTTTTTTTATCTATATTCTAAGAAATTAGCCCACTGAAGTTGGCTTTGAAAGGAAGAAACAAAAAAGTCACATTCAACTTTCGATTCTTGGTTCTACAATGTCTTGTAAGGTCATGTCCAGCTAATTTCTAACCTTACAAGATAATACTAATTTCTGACCTTACAAGATATTATCTTACAACAATAACAATGGTGCCAGAGGGGGGGAGGGGCAGAAAGTGGAGGAGTTGATCTCAAATTTTAGGTGGAAGAGAAGTGTCATTTTCAGAAGATTAAATAGAGCGGATGCGGAGAACATTTTGCGCACACCTATTAGCCTGTCAAGGACTGGAGACTTGCATTTTTGGATCCATAGTAAGCAAGGAGAATACTCAGCTAGGTCATGCTATCAACTTCAAATGAAGGAAGCAAGGAATAAGGCAGAACAAGCTAAGGGGGAATCAGGTTCTAACTATGATGATTCTAACACTCAGATTTGGAAAACTCTTTGGGGCTTGAATATTAAGCACAAGATTAAACTATTTATATGGAGGTGTATCACTAACACCTTAACAGCAAGGGAAACAATCTTTAGGAGAACGAAACAAGGCTCACCATGCTGCTCCAGATGTGGAGATCACATAGAAACAGTGGAACACATTTTGTTTCATTGTACTCAGGCTCAGAAGGAGTGGAAACTCGCACCAGTTCAATAGGATGGGTTACAGAACCAAACTGGATGCTTTAGGCAGTGGTGGGCAGCCTTAACTCAAGCTCGAAGTAGAAAGGAAGGAAGACAGCATATAGCTTTGACAGCTAATATTCTTTGGCAACTATGGAAAGACAGGAATGAACTGGAATTCGAAGGGAAAGTGAAGGATGGATTCAGAGTTGTGCAAAGAGCGAACACTGAGTGGTTCGACTTTGATGAAGCTGGTAGAGTCACACCAGCTAGGAGTACATCAGAAACAGATGCAACAAATGCAAGCCAAGGGGAGGAACAAATAGAGGCAACAGACCTGATGGAACTTCATGTTGCAACACATAAAGCATCATCGGGTCACAAGATGGGAATTGGGGTTGTGTCCAAACAGAAAGATAGCAGAATCAGAGCTGAATGGCGCTTGTGGACAGAAGCTCACATATGGACATCCAAGATGCAGCTATAGCAGTGCGTCTCGCACTTATCAAAGCAGCTCAGCTCGGTTGGCAAAGGATCAAAGTCATAAATGGCAATAAACAACTTATTGGCCTGCTGAAAAATGGGAAGGGAAACAACCCGAATATAGCTACGTTGGTGGAAGACATACTTGCTCTTGCAAATCTGTTTCACATGTGCTTTTTTGAAGAAGGAAAATCTACTAATATGGCTCTATGTAAAACAATTAGTTTTTATGCTTCAAGCATAGTTATGGATGAGGAGAGATTTGTTGTATCTCCTTAGTGTCATTGTACACTTTGTATAGGTAGTTGAGCCGTTGCTCAAATATTGTAAAGTCTTGATTATTATAAAATTCATCTATCGTTTCCGAAAAAAAAAAAAGATATTATCTTACAAGATAATTTCTGACCTTACATGACCTTACAAGATATAATACTAATTTCTGATCTTACAAGATAATTTCTGACCTTACATGACCTTACAAGATATAATACTAATTTCTAACCTAACAAGATATTATCTTACAAGATAATTTCTGATCTTACATGACCTTAAAAGATATTATCTTATAAGGTCAGAAATTAGCTGGACATGACATGGTTGTCCAATGGAAAAGAAAAAAGTGAAAATCAAATCAATTTACTCTTTTTAACAAATTCTCATAATTGTTTGTGAATTGTTTTTTAAAAAAAAATGTTGGCATTGAAAAGGGACAATATATCACTGGAAAAGTGATTAAAATTAAATGTGCCCATATTTCTTTAAATGACTGAAAAATGAGATATATACAAAAGTGGTAGATAACAATTGGAAGAGACTCATGCCATGAGTGTAGTGAATAGTTTTAGTGTCAAAGATGGGCAAATTATGCTTTATTCCCCTGTGATTTATTATTATTATTATTTTACGTAACTCTCCTATGATTTTAAAAGCTATACATAGTCCCATCATAGTTTGGATTAAAGTGTCAAAATAACGGAATTTACAATCCATAATGGAGTCAACTGAAATATCAAAAATATCCCTGTGTAAAGTTGAAAATTATTTATTAACCACAGGGGGTTATGTATATATACTGAAAATCATAAAGGGGCTATATGGCAAAACACTAAACCATAAAAGGGTTATATGCTAAAATATAAAAATCATACGAGGTTAGAGTGTCATGCATATTATGTTTATATATTTTGGTCACTCCAACTATTTTAGTTTTTAAATAGAAATAATTTTGACATTTTTATAGGTTCCGTTAAGGATGACCATTTCCGTCACTTTGATACTTTAATCCAAATTATAAGGGATTATATATAGCTTTTAAAACTATAGGGAATTATGTAAAAATTAGCTATACCACGGGAGGGTAAAGTTTAATTTGCCTGTCAAAGATCAATATTTTCTACTAATAGTTGCTCTTAGAGCTTTTGTATATGTTTTCTATGGCCAAGTTGATTCATATGCTCATTTGACAATTAACTTCTACTTAGTCCGCGCTGTAACTTCAAGCTGGCTGCTTTTTCAACCACTATTTTGGCATCTCTTTCCTATTTTTAACACCTTAGTGGTTAATATGTCGGATGATTCATAGAGCTTATGAAACCGGCCACAACTAGTAAAATCCAAACTCTGGAACCGATTTACTAATTTTCTTTTTTATTTTACAATTAAATGTTTGAACTGGGGTTGAAGAGTAAATTAAAAACTTATCATTTGCTTCACGAAGAATTTTATGTATGTTCGAAACAACTATTAGACATGATCCGGGAACAATGGAAAAGTTCCAAGTGGATATATGAGGATCTCACTTACTAATTTACATGTTAAGTGAAATCCACTTGGCATGTTATATAAAATTAGGCGGAACCCTTGTATGTTCTCATGGAACCTTTTCATTGGTTCGGAAACAATTATTAGGCATGATCAACATAAAATTTTCCTCCATTTCACTTAGCAATTCAAATTTTTTTAAAAAAATTTTGATTAAATCAAGTTGCTCTTCCCCCATTAGCACTATCTTCTGTCTTTCAATTCCTCTTCAATCGATACATGAATATACCATCGAAAATAGTAACTGAACCCTTCCATCCTTCCTTGGCACTCCCTTGCGCTAGCCATGTTTTGATCCATAGACCAGGTCAATATAATCACAACAAATGTGGATGTATGACAAGCTTCTCAATGTTCAAATGCCCTATATTCACAATTTATTATTGGAATGGTACTCCCAATTCCATGAAGATAATACTATTATTCATAAATTTTAATAAATGTTAGTTTTTGAAAAAAGAAAAACAGAAAAGAGGAGATTCTCAAAAGTATCTGACACCTGTAATTGACTCAAATCTCGCCATATTCGTTCTATTCATCCGCTAATACCAAACAAACATACCTTTGTTTTTTCTTTTTCAAATTTCAGCTACTAGAAATAATTTTATAAAGCAAGGGGCAAATATTAACTTAAGGAAAAGTCATGCACGAACCAATGGCTCTCTGTGTACAAGCTTATTCCTCCAATAATTAAGTAGAATGTTAATGCTTATACGACAAATTGTAAATGTTAACAACAGATGTTTGACATATTATAGAACTCAAATAATTGACAAATGTACACATCTTTAGCCATACATAGAACTTTCAATTATTTATTATATATACACACACACACACAGAAACATGTACATATATACAAAGTGGCTAAGAAAATTTTCCAGTGATTTTCGTCATCCTCCATTTGGTTATGGTTTGCACGTGAGTCTTTGTTTTGCCATTTTGGTTGAGTGAAGAAAGCTAGAAGTGGAGGCTTGTTTGCATATTTTTTTGGATTAATCTCTTTTACACTGATATTGTGTATACTGTTAGTTTTGGACAAATAATAGTTGTGCAAAATTTGAATTTGAAATTCAATTTTTATACATGTATCATAAATCCAATAGTGATAATGCATATAACATCCGTGTATATAAGATTTAGTCTTTTTAATTGACAGTGGTAATTATATCATGTCCTGTTGGAGATTAAAGTATCGCACTTTTAGTGGTTGCGGGTTTATTTTGTTTGTGTGTGATTCATTTTGTGTAGAGAATCCTATGATCTAAAAAAGCAAGCCAAGTAGGTTGAAAACTCAGGTTCTTCAGTTGTAGCACAGATTAGAAAGTAAAAAGAAAGCGGCAAAGTTATATTACTAAGACACAATTAGGTCACATTGAAATAGGTGTTTGGACGCTTGGTCTGAACTACTTGCCACTCATAGTCACGGTGGTAATATAGTAGGCGTTGACAAACTTCAACTCCATAATCAGAATCTACATAGAACACTGTCTCATAATGTAGCTTCTACATTAGATAGCCTGTCCTTTCGATTTGCTTCAACATCTAAGGATAATACAGAATCTCAGCATAAGAGTTCTTCTTCTCTTGCACCGGTGTACCAACCCTCTGATCAAACGGAAGGTATAACTATTGTTTGGTTTCCTCTTTTGATTCCATCTAAATAGCATAAAAAGCTATTTGATTCTTTCTATAGAAATTCTTTCTGTTAATGCAGTTGAGCTTCCACTACTCTCCCATTTAGTCTGCCTATGATCCATGCCGAGAATTCTTATATACAGCTTGGGCATGTCCTAACCTATGAACAATGTGATTTTTGAAGCTAGACCCTTGATAAGTGACTAATTTACGTAATAATTGTATGATATTTTATATTATTTTTAGTCACTTTGGGTATATTATTGGAAGAAAATGAATGATTTTGGCTATAATTGGTGAAAAATGCTTTTAAGTGGTTAAATGAGTTTTTTATCACTTTTTACTTGGATTTTGTGCATTTTGACAGTTTTGACACATTTTGGTGTTTCGGCTATAACTTGAGCTACAGTGATCGGATTGAGATGATTCTTGAACCAATTTGAAGATAAGAGATAGATCTATAACTTTGGTGACAACATCTGAATCCAGTTTCAAGGTTTTCTAGGTCAAAAAGCCGAATTACAGTAGCTAATTTCTACTGGTCGAAGCTGGAACAGGGCAGTGAGTAGGTAAGGGTATTGCGGTCATTTCTCAGCCTACACAGATCCAAATGAGGTGATTCTTGATGTATTGGAAAGCTAACTCAAAGGGCTACACGTTTTATGTTTTGGTCAAGAGCTAAATCAGCTTTTATCATCAAGAAAAGTTCGGTTGAAGTTGAGTCAAAGTCGAAGCAGAGCTGGAAATTGAGCAGAAAGTGACCAAAAGGTCACTGTAGCAATCCGGCCAGAATTTGGCCGGATTTCTGGCCGGATTGTAGTCAGAAAAGGCTGCTCTGTACACGGAAAAATCAATTTCACTCCCACCAACTCACATGCATTACTAGACATGTGAGAAACATTCCCAGTTGTAAAAGGAAGGTAGAGGCCTCATTTCTTGACCAATTTTCATCATTAAATAGCCAAATTCATTGCAAGAGAAAGGGGATGGGAGACCATAGAAGAAAAATAGAGAGGAGATACGGGAGAAAGCTTGGAGTGCAGAAATGTAGCTCTTTCATCTTCCTAGTGTTAGTTTAGCTTAGTGTAGAGTAGTATAGATCATCCATTCTTGTATCTTGGCTAGATTAGGATGAAGATGGAGATGAAGATGGAGGAGTTGAAGCTCAAGTGACATGGGTTATCTCTTCTCCAACTCTTTATCTTTTGTATCAGATTCTTAAGTTTGGTTAATATACAAGTTCTGGATTTTGTGTTTAATATGTATCTTTAAAGTTTATGCCTTGGGTTTGGTTGAACTTTCTATGATTGTTAGTGTTTATTATTTGGTTATTTGATTGCTATGATTTGAGCAAGTTATTTAGCACTTTAACTCTTTAAATCATGATTAATCTGGTACCATTAATTGTGATTATCTAAGGTGTTGTTTCTGCAATGAAAATTGAGATTTAACACTAGTTCAAGAAGTGCTAAACATAGGGAGTACACTCACGAAAGTAGAGGTGCATCTATGTGGTTTTAGTGATTGATTTCATGTAATTTCGCTGAAGAAATGAACTTGTAGCTAATTTTATAACCATGAGAATAGGTATGGATTAGTTATGAGTATAGTTGATTCACTACGAAAGTAGGTTTCACATGCATAAGAAAATTACACCTTAACTAGCATAGATAGTAGTACTCAATGATCCAAATATAACACTTGCATGAGTAGTTAGGGATACCACAACCTAAGGAGCTTTCATTTGTTATTTTTGTACAAGTTCAGTAGGTTTCATTTTCTATAATTCATTGATAGTCTAAATAATAGAGAAGTTTTAGTAATACTGGTAATTGTTCACTCTTCCTCGTGGGATTGACCCGATATATACCCTAAACTACTAGTTGACCTGTATACTTGCAGTGAACAGGTGTAATTCGTTTTTTTTTTTAACTTGTACGTATGTAAAATACCCGTCAACCCTCAACCGAAGATATATAGTTAATTTTTAATGATATATATTCGAACCCCGTAGAGGATTCATTGGGAATGAACTTCTCACAGCTTCCAGGCGTGTCTTTCTAATTTATTGTTCTACATAAATTTTTTATCAGACATGTCAATGAGTCGAATATTATTCAAATCCAATCCAAATCCACCATATATATTTTGGGTTTGGATTTAAGTTTTTAAATTCATACCCTACACAGAGCCATACCCTATAAAAGCATTATACATTTGAGTAGGGTCTGATTTTATATGATCCATACTTAAACCCAAACCCAAACTTAAATCCTATATATATATATATAAGAGATTTTGTACAATCGATTCAAAAGTTTTATATTGCATCAGGCTATGTTATAGATAGATTGTTTTTCCAGGATTTTTGAGTTTAGAAACTTGTTCTTTCGGTGATAAGAGATTTTCTAGGATCAGTTCACAAATTTCATATTGAATCAGGCTATGTTATTAACTGATTGTTTTTCCAAGGTTCTTGAGCTTGGAGAATAATTCTTTCTGTGAGTACTCAAGCTTGATAAGGCTCGATTTGGCTTGATAAGTACTCCAGCCTTATCGAATCAAGTTCGAGCTTAAACAATTTCCTCACAAGTCGAGCTCAAGCCATATATTAGTTGCTCAAACGAGTTTGAACTCGAGTTCAAGTACCAGTATCACCTATCGAGTTCGAGATTCAGTTGAGTTTGAGTATAGCACTACTCAACCTCGACTCGACTCGTTTTCATCTCTAATACCAACTAGACTTATTTTATCGTTCATTTAAGTCCCAACACATTTTACTTACAGCACTAAGAGCATAGTTGATAAAATACAGGACAGATATAATACGAGATGCTATCTGTATACATATTAGACGAGTTTTTTTTCTCAAAAGTATGATTAAAATTCAGCATAAAAATACGTGTTCGGGAAAATTACTCATATAAATTCGTGCATAAATAGTATGAACATATTTGAAAGTTACAAAACTAAAAATATGGATAGATATACTAGCAAATTATCCGGATGGCCACTAAACTTTTGCAATCGTCGAGTTTTGATCACTCAACTATTAAAAGTCTGGTTTTGGCCACTAAAATGTATAAAGTTAAGGCTCCAGGCTATTCTGTTAGATTTAGTCATTAAGTTTGCTGATCCGTTTATCTGCACAATTTCCAAGACAAAAGAAAGGGTCAATTTAGGAAGTTCAACATGCATCTTCTTCTTCTTCTCCATCCGTGCCTCGTATGTCAACCACCCAAAAGCTCTGCTAAGAATCTCTTTTTCGCTGCTGTAATTCTAAACTACGGCATTCCAACCATACCCAAACAAATCCTTTTCTTATGATACTTCGGTTGATGAAAGAGTTTCACTGGATTCGGAGGTCATTAAAATCTCTGAAGAATTCTGGTTGATGCTAATACTATTTTCTTATTGATGGATGCCATGGAGGAAAGTGCCGTTGAGAAGGAGGATGATTGAGGTTTCCTTTCTTTATAAAAAATAAGAAGTGTGGAGAGGCCATTAATTTGCTCAATTGTCAACGATACACTTAGCCAGAGGAGTATATCAAGCTGCAAATTTTCTTGCAAGTAGGTTGAAAAGGCATGTTAAACTCCTATCATCGTGGTGCCTTTTTCCAACCTCAGATCGCCGGAGGGGAGCTCGATTTGGAGACTCCGGATGTTCTCGAACCTGCGGAGGATCTGAGTGGGAGAGTTTTGAGTCCTAGTCGGGCTGCCAAATGGGTATGCTTGTTTATGGAAATGAAATTATGGAGGGATTTAATGATGGATCGAAGGAAGGCGAGAAAGAAGGCTTCGCCATCGTCGTTGTCGGTATTGGTCGTAGAGATGACTCGGTCAACTCGGAGGAGGAGCGAGTCGGCTTGAGGAACCAGCGAATTGAACCTTTTCGAAACGGAGCGGCAACGGATTAGGGTTTTGATGTCAGAGATTTTGTTGAAGAAGTGGAGGACAATCGGATTGGGTATGGAGTCGAACCCGTTGGACTGATCGAATCCATAAGCCGGGTGCTTCACAATAAGAAGAAGAAGAAGAAGATGCATGTTGAACTTCCTAAATTGACCCTTTCTTTTGTCTTGGAAATCGTGTGGATAAACGGATCAGCAAACTTAACGACTAGATCTAACAGAATGGCCTGGAACCTTAACTTTATACATTTTAGCGATCAAAACCAGACTTTTAATAGTTGAGTGACCAAAACTCGACGATTGCAAAAGTTTAGTGACCATCCGGATAATTTGCTCTAGATTTACTATAGTTTTCAAAGAATATGCTGCTCTCTTATACCAATCTTAAAATTATTTTCGTGTATGAGATGTTACATTTATTGATTTTGTTACCATATTGCTTAAATATGTATAATCTACAGTTATTATGTTATATGTGACTCTTATTTGTATATAACTCATAAACATGTCATTATCATCACTCAAATTTTAAATTTTTTTAAATTGAAGTATAATTTGCGAAGATGATACATTATAAAAGTTTATTACGTGTTTTGTATGGTTAATTGAAAAGTATAAGTATTTTTGAAAATATTTTTGAAATGCAGGAAATATGAATGTTTTTTGGAATGATATGTAAGAATGTATATTCTACGAGTATAATATTAGTATATACGAACTAGGATAAGAGAAAACAATAGGAACGAACTAATACTTCAAATATTTTACCCATTTTACATCCCGACTTTCTTGAAGCATTTTCCACTGGAAGAATCAATTCAGACAAATACCCTACCCCTATTTTTTTCTATTTTTTCCACTAGTTGCTCAAATGAATTGTTTTGGATATAACTAAAATGGTTAATAATTGTAGAATACAATAAAATATCCGCACCACTTGTAAAACCTGCCAAAGAAATCCATATTCTAAATTTCAAATTTTGTCTACTAAGCATTTCATCAAGCTAAAAGAAAAATTACTAGGCATTTCATCATACTGAGTGGATTAAATTTTTATCATAATCACCTACAATCAAGATTAACATAACAATAATTTTTTCTAACGAACAAGAACTTTGTACAAAATGCTATGTATTAGTTATTAAGAATTTATCTTGCATAAATAAAGTTCCAAGTGAATTTTACATCGTTACACTGAATGCTCCTCATTTGCTTAAAAAAAATTCTCTTAAGTAAAAACACATGGATTGAAGATGCTAAAAGTACAGGAAAAAAGAGGAGGAAAAGAGCTAGTGTTGTACCATGGAAGTTCACGTACATTAAACATATAATTTAAAAATGTGATTATTCAGAAAAAATTTTGTGGAAATAAAATTATTTGTTATAAAAACTCAAAAGATTGGGTCTCATGGGACTCCATCGCAGTACCCAAGTATTCTCAATTCTTAGTGGGTATTGCTGGTTCTAGTCTCATATATATTAAATTTTCCCAACTAATCAAAATCTAGTAGAGTTTTAACTATAGGTTCAATACTTACAATGCAAACAATAAGAAGAATCTAAAAACAACCCTTCATATTGTGTAACAAAGCGGTGCCTGTTGGAGTTCTCTCAATATTAACAAATGAGAGAAGGAAAGTTGATACCATTCTTTCCCAAAATTGGATTTTTCAAAAGGCAAATAATATTAGCATTCCCACAAAAAAAAAGTCTCACGCACTCTTTCTTTTCTTTTTATTGCATAAAGAGGCAATATTGCCCATTTATCAGTTGTGTCTATTCGTCAACTACTGCAATTGCCCTAAGGCTTCACGATTGCTATAAAAGAGTTCCTTTGCCTTTTTCGTCACTACTAAAACCATTCTTTCCCTACCATTGTACATTTTCTACAAATGGCAAAAGATTAAAATTGTAAAGGCCTACTAGATCACGTGAAACTGGAGGAAATCAATGATATTTGAAAACCACAAGTCTGGAAGAATTCCTAAATTTTATCTATTGCTTCTATCTTCCATAGGTAATATTTTTAAAGATTGATCTTTTTCATTATTTTTTTTGTTTTATTAGAAGCATATATGTTACAAGTTTGTGCATAACAATTCACTATTTTGATTAGAGATCTTTTTTTTTTGGATAGTTTAAGTTATAAAAAATAATATATTTGTAGAAAAGAGGTCAATTTGCAGTAGTATGCAAATATAGTGGCGTTTTTTGGATTGCCATTCTCAGGACAAAAATCTCATGTTTTTCGAAAATATTTCCTTGACACATTTTCAATGATTTTTTACTTCATATAGATCACATCTAAAAAAGTGTTACAATATATCCTTCCAAAAAATGCAACCAAACAATATACTTCCATAATCAATCATACTAGTATTGCGATTATGAACCTTTTTTTACAGTTAGAATAAAAAAACTAAAAAATAAAAATAGAACCTAGACAACAAAATTGATTATGTGACTTGACTTTCATGATTGCTTGAAATAATTCTAATCAAGGTGAAGATAACTTGTAGTATTTCGGGTAATGTTTTTCAAAGGTCAAAAGCCACCAACGGATGTTGGTACAAGTGGAAGGCGTTTGCATCCCTTAACCATGAGGTATCGGGTTTGAAACCCATGGGGATGGAAAAAACAACGTTGGGAGAGCTTTCCCCTACAAAGGGCCCGACGTGGTTCGAATAGGATTAGTCGCAGACCGTAAAACGGATGCGAACACCTCTGGTTAATACCAAAAAAAAAAAAAGAAGGTCAAAAGGCTGTTTGGGTACAAAAGAATATGAGTACTAAACTATAGGTTTAAATTTAATTTCATTTAAATCAAAAGAAGGGAAGGATTTAGGCCTATC
Source organism: Coffea eugenioides (assembly GCF_003713205.1). Classification (NCBI taxonomy): domain Eukaryota; kingdom Viridiplantae; phylum Streptophyta; class Magnoliopsida; order Gentianales; family Rubiaceae; genus Coffea; species Coffea eugenioides. The sequence goes on along the minus strand of NC_040045.1, from coordinate 29,750,589 downwards.
AATTGGGCCATTTGAAGCGAGGTTTAACAAACTTAGGTTCCGCTTTTATAGTTAGTGTCTGTTTGATAACATAAAAAAGTGCTGAAACTGAATTCATTCAGACATTCAGATGTTTTGGGTGTTTGATAAATAAAAATTTTTTTGCTGAACTTATTAAGTGGTGCTGAGTTTGTATGTATTTTTTTCAGCACAAGAATCGTAACTGAATGCTTAATTTGATAAGAATCAAGAGATTTACTTCAACTACTTTATCTTATCTACCAAATTTATCCCTGTTTGTTAATTACATTCAAAATCCTTATCTAATTAAACAACCTGATATTTTCTGTCTAATGGCTTTCTACTTCTATTTTCTCCCTATTTAATGACTTTTTTACAATTTCTCCATGCTCCTCACATCTGTCTACTCTTTATCTTTTTTCATCTTTCTGCTCTTTTATAATTTTGTCATTTTTTCCTCCCAATTTTTTTTATTGCTACCATACTCATCGATCTCAAATTCATTATTTCCAAGGTGAGTGACATTGATTATTTGTTGTTTTGCTTCAACATTTTTCCATTGAAGTAATTAAATTTCTATATAATTTGGTGTGAATTTAAAACTTGTTTATTGCAGCTTCCTTTTGCTTATATTTGGACTTTTGCTTCCTTTTGCTTATATTTGGACTTTTCTTATCAAACTCTGATTTAAAAATATATTTGCACCGATATTTGGACTTTTCCATAATATATTTCTTCTTTTATATTACTTTGATTTAAAAATAAATATTGTCATTTTCATACCTAACAATTTTAACCTAATTAAATCATAGGTTCTATTTCCTTTTTGGATTAAAAGATAGAAGGGCAAAATTGTACAATTTAGCTTATTAAGCATTAAGTTATAAATGTTTATCAAACAGTATAAATATGTTCAGCATTAAGATTTAGATATTCATATGTCTTTTTTCAGTGCTTAATATTCAGCAAATTAATTGTTTCAGTATTCAGAATTTAGAATTCAGATTCAGTTTTATCAAACGGAGCCTTAGTATCACTTTCGGGTTTCGAATTATGAGTTTTGGATTGATAAATGTAAAACTCATACTTGACTCACAAAATATTCAAATTGTGAGTTTAATTTAGACCTAACTTAAGATCACTTATAATTCCCTAATTTCCTTAATATAATTACTATAATTATTAAGTTTTAAACTAATTTAATATCCACAGGACCACAACATTAAAACTATACAAGAATCGATAATAGTTCATTCAAAAATATATAAACCAAAGAAATTTTCAACAATAATGTATCCAATTAATTCAATGTACATGGAAAATAGTAATAAAATATGATCAACAGTCAATATATCTTCAAAGGTCCTCAATTTGATTGTACTAAGATTTGTCCTTAAAAATCTTTTGACATAATTTTGTATATTAATATTCCTTATATATATTAATATATTTTGACAAATAACTCATAAGTATTAGTATTATAAATTTAGATATATAATTATATATATCAAAATATGAATATTATATATATATACGCATATTAATGGGTTGAGCCTATATCGGGTTTGACCTTAATAGTGTCCAAACTCTGTTCACATTTAATTTCAAACTAATATTCAGACCCAATTTCAATCCAACTCAATGAAAGGTCAGGCCCATCAGACTTTTTCTTGGAGCCAACTTCAAGCTGACCTCGCCCCATTTATAGTCCCAGAAGGATTGCCTCAGATTTTTGTGCTAATTCATTTCCCTCTCGAAATGAGTAAGAAAGGGAATTTGGGGATCAGATGATTAGAGTGGGAGCTTGCTTGGTTGGATAGGTTAATTTGGTATTTTTGATCATGACATGTGTTTTATTAGATATTAGGAATATGTGAATTTGCCAAAACTTATACTGAATTTTAAATCTTTCTATTACTACTTCTCAAAAGTTTCCAAAGAGAGACACAAATTTGACTCTCAATGTTTGACCTATATATCAAATTGGTCCATAATATATCAGCCAAAACAAATTTGGTCTCTAAATTTTCTGATTTTAACTTTACATTTTTAGTCCCCATGTGAGGACCCGAAAATTTTCTTATTTTTATAGAATATTACTGGAATATTTAAATGATTATTCACTCATTTTTTTCGAATTATTTATTTCGACCATTTTAAATCCATTTATATGGAATGACGCCTTTTTATATTTTTAAAGCGTTTTGTTGAAAAATTCACTTTTCGAAAATTTGTTTAGTCCGGAACGACGGGTGCACGTTTTTCTAGGCTATACTTGAATCGGGAGTGTATTAATATTGGAGAATTAAGAACGATCAATAATAGATTAAAAAAGGTTAATGGAGGAATTAATACTCAATTCACGTGAGGACTCGTAAAATTATTATTTTTAAAACCCCTAATTTTGGCTCAATTAATTATCTATTTGGATTTTTGCCCCGAATATTATTTTCTATCCTTATTAGACCTAAGTACATGGTCTTATAGCTTCGTTATATTTTTAAAGTATCTCGTTTCAAAAATTATTTTCTTAGAAGCTTGTTTAGTGAAAAGGGAAAACGTGTCTGAAAACTTTAGCCAATTGGGAGTACAATAAGTTCGAAAACTTGGAGACATGTACAATGGTCTTAAAATAGGTAAATTTAGGTTTAAGTACTCAAGTGATAGCTAGGGGTACAATCGTTATAAGAATTTTTCAAAGGTTTCAATTTTTATTGCGCCTAAATTAGAAATACGTGTTTGCACGTGCGCGCTTAATTGAGGGACTTTGGACCATTATTTTGGGACAATTAAGAATGAATAATATTTATATGAATGTAAGTGCCCTAGAGGTTTAGTGCACTAGTGCAACAAACGTAAGAGAAATCGAACACAAAACGCGCATGTAGGGTACTAGTTATAATTGATTTGACGTATTAAAAGATTTGACGTCAAGCGTCTTTCGTACGCAAAGGCTTCAGAACCGCAGCTTCATTTCAATCTCATTTCATTTCTGCAAAGCTTCATGGACGGCTAGACAGCAAGAGACAACCGAGGCTTCACCATTTCTTTCTTCCAAAACTCATCAAAATCCTTACCAAAACTTCCATAGATTCTTACCAATCTCCACATTCATTTAGCTTTTCACTTGGACGGCAACTTAGCTGCAAAAGGAAGGAGCTGTCCACGGTTTCTTCAAGCTTCAAAGGGGCCGAAAAATCTGTCCAAACCAGTCATCAAAGTAGGTACTAATCAAGCACCTTGAACTTGTCTTATGGAAGTTGATCTATGCATTTGAGTTGGAATCTTCACTTTAGTAGCTTGTATTGTTGGAAACGTGGGCTCTATGAACTCCCACTTTGGGTTGATGGCTGTGATGATGTTTGATGATGGTTTTATTGCTGAATTAGAGCTTAAGGAAGTAGATTAAAGGTGTATTGTGGACAGAAACGTTGTTGAACTCTTGAAGTAAAAGTTCCCATTTTACCCCTGTTCTGTTCGGTCATTTTAATGCAGAAACTGAGGATTTAATGGCCTGATTATGTTGATTACATGTTGCAGAAGTTGTGTACAAAATTTCGTTGGAAAATATTGAGTTTTGGTTGATCAAACGAATTTATTTCAAAAACTAGTAATCTGGAAAACGGTTTCGCCGTAATCCAGACCAGTGTTTGTATTTCGTCCATAACTCCGTACTCCGACGTCGAAATCAAGTGCCGTTAGCGGCATTTGAAACTAGACATTCCCATGTTTCCAACGGTGTATAATGGACATTCTGGTTTCGTGTGTGTGAGCCACACCATTCATCTGAAGTCGACTGTCCTGTTTCTCCATTCTGCCGAAATGATTTGATGATGCTGCAACTTTAGGCTTGATTTTGAACCAGTTGCATACTGAAACTTAAAACGATTTCTTCTGTGAAGTTGTAGCCCTATGAATCTATTTTCTAACACTATCAACCATTTCCAATTCCGAGTTAAATTGAGGGAGTTATGATCAATACACGACAACTGCCTCGTTTTTGAAAACCTTAGTTTTGGACAGATTGCCTTAAGGATTTTTCCAAACTTTGGTTGATTGAATGACCACCCTTCCGAGGGTATTTTTCCATGAAATTTGATATAGAGATACCTTTCATATGAGAGTATTATACTGCAAAATTTGGTGTCAATCCAAGTCCGATTCGGCACTTAATGAAAGGTCCAAAGTCAAAACCAAATCTGGAAATTTTGTAACAGTCTTGAATTTTTCCCAACTTTGAACTACCATATCTTGGTGCTCGAAACTCCGATTCTTGACCCGCTTGTTCTGTCCAAAACTTTACTTGTACTTCTAATTGAATTATAAGTTTCAAGGGCCGGTTTGCAACGAGTGATTTTTGCCGAATTTTCAAAGTTAGCGAAAAACCAACCCCGGCTCAATCCTGGTAATCTAGAACAGCAACTTTAGGCTCATTTTTGAATACCTTCCACTTAGATTCATGGAACAATGTCTTCTAAGGACTTTTAGTACTTTGGAAGACGATTCCAACGGTACCAAATTTATCAAGTTTCGATTTGTAGAGAAGAAATTATGATTTTTCAAAGATTTGACCAAAAATCGAAAATTCTGAAATTCCAAAGGAAATCCGCGAAGGAACTATTCCACAGAATCCGGCCTTGAATCCGGCCAGAAACTGGCCGGATTGTCGGCCGGATTAGTGGTGAAGTTTGAAAAAAAAAAGGAGATTAGCCACTGCCTCCAATCCGGCCAGAAATCCGGCCGGATATCCGGCCAGGTTCCGGCTGGATTGTGGTGTGGCCAGCCCTCTTTCGATTTCGATCGTTCGTTTTGCAATCATTTTGCTCGTACTCGTTTCCAACCAATGATTTTAAGGATAATAATCCAATTTTTACTCGAGTCTTGCACCCTTTTGAGAATCCAACTTCAAAGACAAGTCAAACGAAGTTTTCAAATATTTCCGAACCTTACCCGTGTCCAATCTTTCTCACCACTTGGGGACCTATAGTAATTATCTACTATTCGATGTTCAGGCACGCACGAGGACCTCCAAGAGGACCCTACCGTGGAAGTTTGAACTCTCCCTCCAACCTACTTGCTTGCATAACTGGTGAGTGTCAAGTGTATGCCTACTTGAACTCTAAAGTCTCGATTCATGATTGACTTACCTGATTATATGCTCGGTCTATTGGATTTTGAAAAATGGAGTCGAGTGTGTACTTAATCGCACTCGTTCTCATTTGGAACAAATGACTCATATTTGACATGCTTTGCATGGTTTATATGACCTGAAATACATGTTTGAACCTGTCAAATGCTTGAATTTATGAAATAGTATGCTATGATGCATACGTCGATGGAGTGAATCTCCTCGACATTTACATGATACACGGGGGACGCCTAAACTCATAGGCCGACCTTGGAACTCGAGCCGGCATGGGCCTGGTCGGGAACCTTGGTGAGCCATGAGAATTACATGATAAGCTTGATCTATTTGAGAGATCTCGCTTGGCATACTCGTAAAGTATCGCCTTATAAATGTCGTGCGGGCCCGAAGTGGTGTATGGTGGACGGATGAGAAGTAAGTGGTGAACTACGGATATGAAAATATCAACCCGGTTGACGGAGAGTCATCACGGGGAGATATACAAATTACATCGGCAAAATGTGGAATTTAGCTCCTGAGAGCTTCTATATCCTTGAATTGTTTCTGGTTACGTTTTGTTGGCGTTATTAATTACTTGCAAGCTATTACCTGAATTGTTATTTGGACTTGTTATCTGAACTATGTGTCTGCATGTGTGTTCTTGGCCTCACGAGCGTTTTTGCTCACCCTGTAGATTTGTTTTCCTTAACAGGTTTGAACTCGGAGGTAAAATGGAGAAGCCCTCTTGATGTACTTTTGTTTAGGGCTTGTTATTACTTTTGGTTATGCCTTTGGTTTTGGAATTGTACTTTTGGTATGGAAATGTAACATTTGGACGAAATGTAATCTGTATTCTGACGTGTGGTTTGGAGAATGGATGATTATTATTAAGTTTGAATACTTCCGCATTTATTGTATTTAAGTTATTGGCTTGTGTTGTGTGGTCCGGCTATAAGTTGAATGGAATTGCTTGAGTCCTGGCGAGAGCTAGGCAGGCGTCCCGCGGATACCCTTTGGTTCGCCTTAGGGAGAAGTGGGGGCGTCACAGTTGGTATCAGAGCCATATGCCGACAGTTGGGACTTTACGTCCTTCGTCTGGAAAAGTCCCGAGCCTCTCGTTCGTGAAGAGTCACGAAGCGAAACTCTCCGTAGGGGATGCCCGCGTGCGGGTGGCAAGCTGATAGGTACCCCGTGATGTGACCCTGAGAACTGTCACAGTTGGTATCAGAGCATAGGCTTTAGATCTTGTAGTGTATCCTAGGCTTAAAGTTTAGGATGCCTGACTGTGGGATTAATTTGAATATTATGTGAACTAGAGGATCTATTGTATTCTACGGGTTAAAGAAATTGGTTACTTGAGAGTTTCTTACTTGGGACTTGTAGAAATAAAAATTGAGGAATTAACTGATGTTATATTGAAGGAAAATATGGGATGAGAGATTAGTAGTAAAAGATTGGACGAATTTGAATTCTTATTATACTTGTAAGTGTGGAAAGAAGTGAGGCAATTATTAGTGCTGGCTAAAGCGGATAAGAGACCGAGATTTGATGGTCAAACTCCATGTATCGTGATTGTGAACCCAGATGAAAGAGTTTCAAAGGAATAAAATGCATTTTCCTGTTCATTTGCCTCCTAGAGAATTTATGATTTGAAATTCTAAAGGAAAAATGAGGATGTACTAGTTTTATTTTCAAACGATGATTGGAAATAATATATATATGCTTTAAGGATGTGTAATTCTTCGATTTTGGTAAATATGTAAATTTTTCTTGAATTTCAATTTAAAAATTTGTGAATAACTGATGAGTTTGTTGAAATTTTGTATGTGACGGGCTGATACAAGGTTAAAATTTTCTAAACTAGATTTTCCCCCTTGATTGTATACTGGTGTATTCTCACACTTGAATTCATCTATGCTTTACAAAAATAATAATAATAATAATAATAATAAAAATATCTTGAGTTTTCGGAAGAACGGCGAACTTATGTTTTTATAATGAAAATCTTGAACTTGATAAGATTTTTGTTACTTTAAATACTCTTCTTATGTTTTAAAATTCTTGGTTTTCAAGAAGGGTGAGCCTATCTTTAGGTGTACGGATTGAGGGAACTTTGAGATATAGAGTAACCGCATTCAAGAACACGCAGTTAGTGTAAATTGACTTGGTTTCCATTTGACACGTAAGTTAGCAAGTTGTACTTATTTCTTGGGTTTGAACTTGAAGCTTGAGGCTTTAACTATAAAACCCTAAGACTAGTTATTCTTGGAGATGATGGTGCTCTGGTTGGTGGCTTGCTTATTAAAGATTTTGAACTTCGAATGGATAACCTTTGGTTTCCGCTTGTGTTATGGTTTGATTGGATCTAATTTCGTAAAGGCATGTGATCTGATTGGAATTAGTGATATTCGGACCCATTGGTTTAATTAAGGACTTAGGAAGGGTGGTGCATGCCGTGAGACCTTTTGTATCCCGCTTGCATATACTTCTACATTTTGTGACCCTTAATTGCCTATATACAGTATTTGACATATTGGGCTTATTTTGTGACTTCTTAACTCGTACTATAACCTTCGATACATGTAAAGAATCATGTCTTGATTCTAAATATTTTTGCAACTTGTATATGCATTAAGTTCTTTTATGATTAATTATTCCTTTTCTTGCGCTTATAGACTCCTATTAAGTATGGTAGCAGGAATAGGAAAAAGGGGTCGTGGCCGAGGACTTAGACAACCCTGTACTCGTGAGAAAAATTGATGGATAGTCTTATATAATTTAATGAGATCCTAGTACTGAATATGAATCGAGAATAAATCAGAAGATTAGATCTACCAGTGTATAATGGATTAACCTAGTTGGGAACTTAGTGAGATTTTCCTGTGTGAAATTTTAGTAGCTGCTTTATACGTATATTATGATTGGTCCTGTGGCCATATTTCAACTTTTGTGAAAGTTTGAACTCCAAAAGTATTTCGTGATTTTGGTGAGATGACTTGAACTCATTACCAATTTGTTCTACTTGAACAAAAGCGCTTTCAATTTTACTTGACTAATACTATACCCAGATTCACTTGTTTTACTTTTCACAAAATTTATATATATATATATATATATATACATGTATACACATTTTAAACTCGTTTGAGACTCGAAATCAGATAGAGTTCAAGTTCGAATCTTTCTTAGGAACATGAATGCCAATTTGTTATGAATCAGATATTAGAAATGATCGGGTTTTATGTACCAGTAGAGTTAACTCTTGGTTGGATAAAAGGGTGGTAAAGGTATTGGATCACAGGTTATGCGAATATGAACCTACATGTTTACCTATCTTTCTTAAAGGTATTTTCTAAAATATACGCCTTATTCGAACATAGATTTAACTCGAAACTTTGAGAAAAAGTGTTGGAACACCCTCCATGTATATGTTATGATTATTATGTATATGTTTTAAAAATCATGCATTAAGTTGCATGATTAATATTCTTAAATCTATTTGAGAGATTTTAAATATGTATTGATGATTGTGGTTAAACATTATTTGAAATCTCTTACTAAGAAAATTTAGTTTTGGGTCGTGAAGAAAAATTTGTATCTTTAACTCTAATTTTGAAAATTTTGAATCGCATTTTGCCACAGATACATTCAAAATACATCAAAAGTCTTGACCTTATCTTGTAAGTCATGATTGGTTTGATTTAGACAAAATTTTGAGGAAAGGGATTTTGGTCCTGCTAGTGCGTAACAGTTTTTTTTTTTGTTAGGATTTGGAACTTGTTTCATATGGCTTGAATGAGCTAACGATTAAGGACCGGATGTTATATTTGGAATGGACGCTTAAGGCTATATATACATAGATTATTGAGATTTGAACGATGAGACTATTAAGAACAAATACTCCATAGCCTCACATAAATGAGAATTATAATCAAGGGTCAAGAGCAGCGAATAAGGGATTTAAAGTAGAGTTACTGCCAACCGGGAATCCTAGAAACTGATGTGTTTAACCACTTCCAATTCAAGATGGGGATGCTTGAATTTTCAGTTATGCCAATTGGGTTGACTAATGTATTAGCAGCAATTATTGCATTAATGCATCAAGGTTTTAAATCGTAATAGAATTAATCTGTGATGGCATTTATTGATGATGTATTGATATACCCTAAAGTTTGAGAAGATCATGAAAAAATACCTGATGGTAGTTTTACAAACCCCGAGAGAACGCTAACTTTTGTTAAATCCAATAAATGTGATTTCGATAGGAAGAAATAGCCTTTCTAAGTTATATAATATCTAAGAAAGAAATTGTTGTTAACTCAGCTTAAGTGGAAGCTGTTTAAGAGGAAATGACTAGAAAATCCTACCGAAATTTGGAGTTCTTAGAGGTAGTCGAATATTACCTTGGTTTGATCAGGGACTTCTAAGGATACGAGACTTGGCAAGTTATTTGAGATTCTAAATGTGAGGAAGAATTTGAAGGTGAAAATCGTTTAACCAGTGCACTTGTGTTGGCTTCACCGAGCGGATGAGGTGATTTTGTGATTTATACAGATGGTTCAAAGGATGGTTTAGAATGTATATTAATAATATATGATGAGGTGATTGTATATGCCTTCTGAAAGTTAAAATTTCCCGGAAGAAAGTAATCAACTCATGATTTGGAGTGAGTTGGAAAATGTAAGTCAATGATTGATCTGATAGGCTTAACCATGAAGGGAATGATATTGTTCTAAGTATGAATTTCGAGGACGAAATTTCTTTCAAGAAGGGGAGGATGTAAGGACCCGAAAATTTTCTTATTTTTATAGAATATTACTGGAATATTTAAATGATTATTCACTCATTTTTTTCGAATTATTTATTTCGACCATTTTAAATCCATTTATATGGAATGACGCCTTTTTATATTTTTAAAGCGTTTTGTTGAAAAATTCACTTTTCGAAAATTTGTTTAGTCCGGAACGACGGGTGCACGTTTTTCTAGGCTATACTTGAATCGAGAGTGTATTAATATTGGAGAATTAAGAACGATCAATAATAGATTAAAAAAGGTTAATGGAGGAATTAATACTCAATTCACGTGAGGACTCGTAAAATTATTATTTTTAAAACCCCTAATTTTGGCTCAATTAATTATCTATTTGGATTTTTGCCCCGAATATTATTTTCTATCCTTATTAGACCTAAGTACATGGTCTTATAGCTTCGTTATATTTTTAAAGTATCTCGTTTCAAAAATTATTTTCTTAGAAGCTTGTTTAGTGAAAAGGGAAAACGTGTCTGAAAACTTTAGCCAATTGGGAGTACAATAAGTTCGAAAACTTGGAGACATGTACAATGGTCTTAAAATAGGTAAATTTAGGTTTAAGTACTCAAGTGATAGCTAGGGGTACAATCGTTATAAGAATTTTTCAAAGGTTTCAATTTTTATTGCGCCTAAATTAGAAATACGTGTTTGCACGTGCGCGCTTAATTGAGGGACTTTGGACCATTATTTTGGGACAATTAAGAATGAATAATATTTATATGAATGTAAGTGCCCTAGAGGTTTAGTGCACTAGTGCAACAAACGTAAGAGAAATCGAACACAAAACGCGCGTGTAGGGTACTAGTTATAATTGATTTGACGTATTAAAAGATTTGACGTCAAGCGTCTTTCGTACGCAAAGGCTTCAGAACCGCAGCTTCATTTCAATCTCATTTCATTTCTGCAAAGCTTCATGGACGGCTAGACAGCAAGAGACAACCGAGGCTTCACCATTTCTTTCTTCCAAAACTCATCCAAATCCTTACCAAAACTTCCATAGATTCTTACCAATCTCCACATTCATTTAGCTTTTCACTTGGACGGCAACTTAGCTGCAAAAGGAAGGAGCTATCCACGGTTTCTTCAAGCTTCAAAGGGGCCGAAAAATCTGTCCAAACCAGTCATCAAAGTAGGTACTAGTCAAGCACCTTGAACTTGTCTTATGGAAGTTGATCTATACATTTGAGTTGGAATCTTCACTTTAGTAGCTTGTATTGTTGGAAACGTGGGCTCTATGAACTCCCACTTTGGGTTGATGGCTGTGATGATGTTTGATGATGGTTTTATTGCTGAATTAGAGCTTAAGGAAGTAGATTAAAGGTGTATTGTGGACAGAAACGTTGTTGAACTCTTGAAGTAAAAAGTTCCCATTTTACCCCTGTTCTGTTCGGTCATTTTAATGCAGAAACTGAGGATTTAATGGCCTGATTATGTTGATTACATGTTGCAGAAGTTGTGTACAAAATTTCGTTGGAAAATATTGAGTTTTGGTTGATCAAACGAATTTATTTCAAAAACTAGTAATCTGGAAAACGGTTTCGCCGTAATCCAGACCAGTGTTTGTATTTCGTCCATAACTCCGTACTCCGACGTCGAAATCAAGTGCCGTTAGCGGCATTTGAAACTAGACGTTCCCATGTTTCCAACGGTGTATAATGGACCTTCTGGTTTCGTGTGTGTAAGCCACACCATTCATCTGAAGTCGACTGTCCTGTTTCTCCGTTCTGCCGAAATGATTTGATGATGCTGCAACTTTAGGCTTGATTTTGAACCAGTTGCATGCTGAAACTTAAAACGATTTCTTCTGTGAAGTTGTAGCCCTATGAATCTATTTTCTAACACTATCAACCATTTCCAATTCCAAGTTAAATTGAGGGAGTTATGATCAATACACGGCAACTGCCTCGTTTTTGAAAACCTTAGTTTTGGACAGATTGCCTTAAGGATTTTTCCAAATTTTGGTTGATTGAATGACCACCCTTCCGAGGGTATTTTTCCATGAAATTTGATAGAGAGATACCTTTCATATGGGAGTATTATACTGCAAAATTTGGTGTCAATCCAAGTCCGATTCGACACTTAATGAAAGGTCCAAAGTCAGAACCAAATCTGGAAATTTTGTAACAGTCTTGAATTTCTCCCAACTTTGAGCTATCATATCTGGGTGCTCGAAACTCCGATTCTTGAGCCGCTTGTTCTGTCCAAAACTTTACTTGTACTTCTAATTGAGTTATAAGTTTCAAGGGCCGGTTTACAACGACTGATTTTTGCCGAATTTCCAAAGTTAGCGAAAAACCAACCCCGGCTCAATCCTGGTAATCTAGAACAGCAACTTTAGGCTCATTTTTTGAATACCATCCACTTAGATTCATGGAATGATGTCTTCTAAGGACTTTTAGTACTTTTGAAGACGATTCCAACGGTACCAAATTCATCAAGTTTCGATTAGTAGAAAGAAAGTTATGATTTTTCAAAGATTTGACCAAAAATCGAAAATTCTGGAATTTCAGAGGAAATCCGCGAAGGAACAATTTTACCAGAATCCGGCCTTGAATCCGGCCAGTTTCTGGACGGATTGTCGGCCGGATTGGTGGTCAAATTTGAAAAAAAAGGGAGGTTAGCCACTGCCTCCAATCCGGCCAGAAATCCGGCCGGATATCCGGCCGGATTGTGACGTGGCCAACCCTCCTTCGATTTCGCTCGTTCGTTTTGCAATCCTTGCGCTCGTACTCAATTCCAACCAATGATTTTAAGAATAATAATCCGATTTTCACTTAAGTCCTACACCCTTTTGAGAATCCAACTTCAAAAACAAGTCAAACGAAGTTTTCAAATATTTCCGAACCTTACCCGAGCCCAATCTTTCTCACCACTTGGGGACCTATAATAATTGTCTACTATTCGATGTTCAGGCACACACGAGGACCTCCAAGAGGACCCTACCGTGGAAGTTTGAACTCTCCCTCCAACCTACTTACTTGCATAACTGGTGAGTGTCAAGTGTATGCCTACTTGAACTCTAAAGTCTTGATTCATGCTTGACTTACCTGATTACATGCTTAGTCTATTTGATTTTGAAAAAAATGGAGTCGAGTGTGTACTTAATCGCACTCGTTCTCATTTGGCACGAATGACTCATGTCTAACATGATTTGCCTGGTTTACATGACTTGAAATGCCTGCTTAAACATGTCAAATGCTTGAATACATGAAATGGTATGCTATGATTGCATACGTCGATGGAGTGAATCTCCTCGACATTTACATGATACATGGGGGACGCCCAAACTCATAGGCCGACCCTGGAACTCGAGCCGGCATGGGCTTGGTCGGGAACCTCGGTGAACCATGAGATTCAAATGATAAGCTTGATCTATTGAGAGATCTCGCTTGGCATACTCATAAAGTATCGCCTTATAAATGTCGTGCGGGCCCGAAGTGGTGTATGGTGGACGGATGAGAAGTAAGTGGTGAACTACGGATATGAAAATATCAACCCGGTTGACGGAGAGTCTTCACGGGGAGATATACAAATGACATCGGCAAATGTGGAATTTAGCTCCTGAGAGCTTCTATATCCTTGAATTGTTTCTGGTTACGCTTTGTTGGCGTTATTAATTACTTGCAAGCTATTACCAGAATTGTTATTTGGGCTTGTTATCTGAACTATGTGTCTGCATGTGTGTTCTTGGCCTCACGAGCGTTTTGCTCACCCTGTAGATTTGTTTTCCTTAACAGGTTTGAACTCGGAGGTGAAATGGAGAAACCCTCTTGATGTACTTTTGTTTAGGGCTTGTTATTACTTTTGGTTATGCCTTTGGTTTTGGAATTGTACTTTTGGTATGGAAATGTGACCCTGAGAACTGTCACAGTGGTATCAGAGCCATATGCCGACAGTTGGGACCTTAAGTCCTTCGTCTGGAAAAGCCCCGAGCCTCTCGTTCGTAAAGAGTCACGAAGCGAAACTCTTCGTAGGGGATGCCCGCGTGCGGGTGGCAAGCTAATAGGTACCCCGTGATGTGACCCTTTGGACGAAATGTAATCTGTATTCTGACGTGTGGTTTGGAGAATGGATGACTATTATTAAGTTTGAATACTTCCGCATTTATTGTATCTAAGTTATTGGCTTGTGTTGTGTGGTCCGGCTATAAGTTGAATGGAATTGTTTGAGTCCTGGCGAGAGCTAGGCAGGCGTCCCGCGGATACCCTTTGGTTCGCCTTAGGGAGAAGTGGGAGCGTTACACAAAGAACTGGTATAGCATTTCAGGGTAATATGTGTTAGGCAGAGACAGAATATGAGACCTTTTTGGAATTCGATAAGCTTAAGAACATAGTCTAAATCAAGCTTACAAAATTCAGAGGGAATGATGGTTCTTTGAGTGATGAATCCTTTCTATGAAATCCATTCAAACTTTTCTCTGGCATTATCATCGATGAACTTGGGTAATGTAGTGGGTTGTTCCACAGTTTGATCAGTACATTTTCTTTTCCCACTACGTTTCTCAGGCCCACGAGTCGATTTTCTAGCGGACGACACCACAGTTTCTTCATCTCTGAGTCTAGTTGTGCATCCGGT